>NC_060173.1:7807830-7817830 GCF_021184085.1 Oncorhynchus gorbuscha
CAAAACACACACACACACACAGAGACCACGTGCTGTTAGACACCCTGCCATACACCTCCTACAAGGTGAGACCAAAAAACACACACACACACACAGAGAGACCACATGCTGTTAGACACCCTGCCATACTCCTCCTACAAGGTGAGACCAAAACACACACACACAGAGAGACCACGTGCTGTTAGACACCCTGCCATACTCCTCCTACAAGGTGAGACCAAAACACACACACACACACAGAGAGACCACGTGCTGTTAGACACCCTGCCATACTCCTCCTACAAGGTGAGACCAAAACACACACACACACACACAGAGAGACCACGTGCTGTTAGACACCCTGCCATACTCCTCCTACAAGGTGAGACCAAAACACACACACACACACACAGAGAGACCACGTGCTGTTAGACACCCTGCCATACTCCTCCTACAAGGTGAGACCAAAACACACACACACACACAGAGAGACCACATGCTGTTAGACACCCTGCCATACTCCTCCTACAAGGTGAGACCAAAACACACACACACACACAGAGAGACCACGTGCTGTTAGACACCCTGCCATACTCCTCCAAGGTGAGACCAAAACACACACACACACACAGAGAGACCACGTGCTGTTAGACACCCTGCCATACACACAGACCTGCTCTGTCCTCTATAGACCTGCTCTGTCCTCTATAGACCTGCTCTGTCCTCTACACTACACAGACCTGCTCTGTCCTCTACAGACCTGCTCTGTCCTCTATAGACCTGCTCTGTCCTCTACAGACCTGCTCTGTCCTCTATAGACCTGCTCTGTCCTCTATAGACCTGCTCTGTCCTCTATAGACCTGCTCTGTCCTCTACACTACACAGACCTGCTCTGTCCTCTACAGACCTGCTCTGTCCTCTATAGACCTGCTCTGTCCTCTACAGACCTGCTCTGTCCTCTACACTATACAGACCTGCTCTGTCCTCTATAGACCTGCTCTGTCCTCTACAGACCTGCTCTGTCCTCTACAGACCTGCTCTGTCCTCTACACTATACAGACCTGCTCTGTCCTCTACAGACCTGCTCTGTCCTCTACACTATACAGACCTGCTCTGTCCTCTATAGACCTGCTCTGTCCTCTACACTATACAGACCTGCTCTGTCCTCTATAGACCTGCTCTGTCCTCTACAGACCTGCTCTGTCCTCTACAGACCTGCTCTGTCCTCTACAGACCTGCTCTGTCCGCTACAGACCTGCTCTGTCCTCTACACTATACAGACCTGCACTGTCCTCTACAGACCTGCTCTGTCCTCTACTGACCTGCTCTGTCCTCTATAGACCTGCTCTGTCCTCTATAGACCTGCTCTGTCCTCTATAGACCTGCTCTGTCCTCTACAGACCTGCTCTGTCCTCTACACTATACAGACCTGCTCTGTCCTCTACAGACCTGCTCTGTCCTCTACAGACCTGCTCTGTCCTCTACAGACCTGCTCTGTCCTCTACAGACCTGCTCTGTCCTCTACAGACCTGCTCTGTCCTCTACAGACCTGCTCTGTTCTCTACAGACCTGCTCTGTCCTCTACACTATACAGACCTGCTCTGTCCTCTACAGACCTGCTCTGTCCTCTACAGACCTGCTCTGTTCTCTATAGACCTGCTCTGTCCTCTATAGACCTGCTCTGTCCTCTATAGACCTGCTCTGTCCTCTACAGACCTGCTCTGTCCTCTACAGACCTGCTCTGTCCTCTACATACCTGCTCTGTCCTCTACAGACCTGCTCTGTCCTCTACAGACCTGCTCTATAATGTGATCTAGCTCTAACTGTTCTAACTGTTCCAAAACACACACACACACACAGAGAGACCACGTGCTGTTAGACACCCTGCCATACTCCTCCTACAAGGTGAGACCAAAACACACACACACACACAGAGAGACCACGTGCTGTTAGACACCCTGCCATACTCCTCCTACAAGGTGAGACCAAACCACACACACACACAGAGAGACCACGTGCTGTTAGACACCCTGCCATACTCCTCCTACAAGGTGAGACCAAAACACACACACACACAAAGAGAGACCACGTGCTGTTAGACACCCTGCCATACTCCTCCTACAAGGTGAGACCAAAACACACACACACACACAGAGAGACCACGTGCTGTTAGACACCCTGCCATACACCTCCTACAAGGTGAGACCAAAACACACACACACACACAGAGAGACCACGTGCTGTTAGACAATCTGCCATACTCCTCCTACAAGGTGAGACCAAAACACACACACACACACACAGAGAGACCACGTGCTGTTAGACAATCTGCCATACTCCTCCTACAAGGTGAGACCAAAACACACACACACACACAGAGACCACGTGCTGTTAGACAATCTGCCATACTCCTCCTACAAGGTGAGACCAAAACACACACACACACACAGAGACCACGTGCTGTTAGACAATCTGCCATACTCCTCCTACAAGGTGAGACCAAAACACACACACACAAAGAGAGACCACGTGCTGTTAGACACCCTGCCATACTCCTCCTACAAGGTGAGACCAAAACACACACACACACACAGAGAGACCACGTGCTGTTAGACACCCTGCCATACACCTCCTACAAGGTGAGACCAAAAACACACACACACACACAGAGAGACCACGTGCTGTTAGACAATCTGCCATACTCCTCCTACAAGGTGAGACCAAAACACACACACACACACAGAGAGACCACGTGCTGTTAGACAATCTGCCATACTCCTCCTACAAGGTGAGACCAAAACACACACACACACACAGAGAGACCACGTGCTGTTAGACAATCTGCCATACTCCTCCTACAAGGTGAGACCAAAACACACACACACACACAGAGACCACGTGCTGTTAGACAATCTGCCATACACACAGACCTGCTCTGTCCTCTACACTATACAGACCTGCTCTGTCCTCTACACTATACAGACCTGCTCTGTCCTCTACAGACCTGCTCTGTCCTCTACACTATACAGACCTGCTCTGTCCTCTACAGACCTGCTCTGTCCTCTACACTATACAGACCTGCTCTGTCCTCTACAGACCTGCTCTGTCCTCTACACTATACAGACCTGCTCTGTCCTCTACAGACCTGCTCTGTCCTCTACACTATACAGACCTGCTCTGTCCTCTACACTATACAGACCTGCTCTGTCCTCTACACTATACAGACCTGCTCTGTCCTCTACACTATACAGACCTGCTCTGTCCTCTACACTATACAGACCTGCTCTGTCCTCTACAGACCTGCTCTGTCCTCTACAGACCTGCTCTGTCCTCTACACTATACAGACCTGCTCTGTCCCTCTACAGACCTGCTCTGTCCTCTACACTATACAGACCTGCTCTGTCCTCTACAGACCTGCTCTGTCCTCTACACTATACAGACCTGCTCTGTCCTCTACACTATACAGACCTGCTCTGTCCTCTACAGACCTGCTCTGTCCTCTACACTATACAGACCTGCTCTGTCCTCTACAGACCTGCTCTGTCCTCTACAGACCTGCTCTGTCCTCTACAGACCTGCTCTGTCCTCTATAGACCTGCTCTGTCCTCTATAGACATGCTCTGTCCTCTACAGACCTGCTCTGTCCTCTACAGACCTGCTCTGTCCTCTACAGACCTGCTCTGTCCTCTAAAGACCTCCTCTGTCCTCTACAGACCTGCTCTGTCCTCTACAGACCTGCTCTGTCCTCTACAGACCTGCTCTGTTCTCTACAGACCTGCTCTGTCCTCTATAGACCTGCTCTGTCCTCTACAGACCTGCTCTGTACTCTATAGACCTGCTCTGTCCTCTACAGACCTGCTCTGTCCTCTACATACCTGCTCTGTCCTCTACAGACCTGCTCTGTCCTCTACAGACCTGCTCTATAATGTGATCTAGCTCTAACTGTTCTGTTGATGTTTAGGAGGATATAAAATATGTTTATCCAGCCAACTCTGTTCCTCTACTGTGTTTCCTCTTCTTTCCCCCATATCTCTCCTCTCCTCTCCCCTCCTCTCCTCTCCTCTCCTCCCTCTCCATTCTCCTCCTCTTCTCTCCTCCCTCTCCATTCTCCTCCTCTCCTCCTCTCCATTCTCCTCCTCCTCCTCCCCCACCTCCTCACCCCTCCTCCTTCCTCCCCCCCTCTCCCCCTCACCCTCCTCCTCCTCCTCCCCCTCTCCTCACCCTCTCCTATCCCCCCCTCTCCTCACCCTCTCCCCCACCTCTCCTCACCCTCTCCTCCCCCCTCCTCCTCCTCCTCCTTTCTCCCCCTCTCCTCCTTCCTCTCCCTTCCTCCCTCTCCCTCCTCCTCCCTCTCTTCCTCCTCCCCCTCCTCCTTCTCCCTCCCTCCCCCCCCCTCCTCCTCCTCCTCCCCCCCCTCTCCTCCCTCCTTCCTCTCCCTCTCCTCCTCCTCCCCTTCCTCCTCCTCTCTCCTCCTCCTCCCTCCCCCTCCTCCTCTCTTCCTTCTCCCTCCTCCTTCGTCTCCTCCTTCCCTCCCCTCCTCCTCCTCCTCCCCCTTCCTCCCCCCTCCTCCTCCTCCTCTCTCTTCCCCTCCCCCTCCTCTCCCTCCTCCCCTTCCTCCTCTCCTCCCCCCCCCTCCTCCTCCTCCCCTCCTCCCTCTCCTCCCCCTCCTCTCTTCCTTCTCCCCTCCTCCCCTCCTCCTCTCTCTTCCTCTCCTCCTCCTCCTCCTCTTCCTCCCCCTCCTCTCCTCCGTCCTCTTCCTTCCTCTCCCCTCCCTTCCCCCCTCTCTCCTCCTCCTCCTCTTCCCCCTCCTCTCCTCCCTCCTCTTCCTTCCTCCCCCTCCTCTCTCCTCCTCCCCCTCTCCTCTCCTCCCCTCCTCCTCCCCCTCCCCTCCTCCTCCCTCCCTCCTCCTCCTCTCTCCTCCTCTTCCCCTCCTCCTCTCCTCTGTCTTCTCCCTCCCCCTCCTCTCCTCCTTCCTCCTCCTCCTCCCCTCCTCCTCCTCCTCCCCCTCTCTTCCTTCCTCCTCCTCCTCCTCCTCCTCCTCCTCCCTCCTCCTCCTCCTCTCCTCCTCCTCCCCCTCCTCCTCCTCCTCTCCTCTCCTCCTCCTCCTCCTCCTCCTCCTCCCCCTCCTCCTCCTCCTCCTCCCCCTCCTCCTCCCCTCCTCCTCTCCCTCCTCTCCTCCTCCTAGAGTCCATCTGTAGTATCAGTAGCCCTTCCTCCAGACCTCCAGACCCCTGTCACCCAGTTCTGTCTGGAGCAGCGGGCACACGGTGGTACCAACCGTCATGTCTGGGCCGTAGACTTCATGCAGCTGCTGCCCGTTCTGCCTGCCACACACACCCACGTGGCCCAGTTCTCCATCAACCTGGGCTGTGGATCCTACCAGCCTGCCAACAGGTACAATACACCTACTGCACTGTTGCACTCAACAGCCAGCACAATGCAAAACAATCAATACATCTTCTATTTGCTAATTGCACACATTTCACATTAATATATTTTTTGCAATACTGACAGCTCTTCCCCTTTTGTTACAACGTGTTGTAAGGTGGAATAAAAATGTGTCTTCCTCTTTGTTAGTGTCAATCTGGAGTTTTCCACCAATCACGGTCGTTCCTGGTCCCTGCTCCACACAGAGTGTCTCCCAGACTTGTGTGCTGGACCTCACCTACCACATAGCACCGTCTACTCCTCTGATAACTACAGCGGGTAGGGATGTTTGTGTGTGTATGTGTGTGTTTACGTGTGTGTGTGTTTACGTGTGTGTGTGTTTAGTGTAGGTATAGAGGTATGTGACTGTAGGTGGAGGTATAGAGGTATGGGACTGTAGGTGGAGGTATAGGACTGTAGGTGGAGGTATGTGACTGTAGGTGGAGGTATGTGACTGTAGGTGGAGGTATAGGACTGTAGGTGGAAGTATGTGACTGGGTGGAGGTAAGGAGGTATGTGACTGTAGGTGGAGGTATGTGACTGTAGGTGGAGGTATGTGACTGTAGGTGGAGGTATGTGACTGTAGGTGGAGGTATGTGACTGTAGGTGGAGGTATAGGACTGTAGGTGGAGGTATAGGACTGTAGGTGGAGGTATGGGACTGTAGGTGGAGGTATAGGACTGTAGGTGGAGGTATAGGACTGTAGGTGGAGGTATAGGACTGTAGGTGGAGGTATAGGACTGTAGGTGGAGGTATAGGACTGTAGGTGGAGGTATAGGACTGTAGGTGGAGGTATAGGACTGTAGGTGGAGGTATAGGACTGTAGGTGGAGGTATAGGACTGTGGGTGGAGGTATAGGACTGTGGGTGGAGGTATAGGACTGTGGGTGGAGGTATAGGACTGTGGGTGGAGGTATAGGACTGTGGGTGGAGGTATGGGACTGTGGGTGGAGGTATGGGACTGTGGGTGGAGGTATGGGACTGTGGGTGGAGGTATGGGACTGTGGGTGGAGGTATGGGACTGTGGGTGGAGGTATGGGACTGTAGGTGGAGGTATGGGACTGTAGGTGGAGGTATGGGACTGTAGGTGGAGGTATGGGACTGTGGGTGGGGGAAGGGACTGTGGGTGGATGTATGGGACTGTGGGTGGAGGTAGGGACTGTAGGTGGAGGTATGGGACTGTAGGTGGAGGTATGGGACTGTGGGTGGAGGCATGGGACTGTGGGTGGAGGCATGGGACTGTAGGTGGAGGCATGGGACTGTAGGTGGAGGTATGGTACTGTAGGTGGAGGTATGGTACTGTAGGTGGAGGTATGGGACTGTAGGTGGAGGTATGGGACTGTGGGTGGAGGTATGGGACTGTGGGTGGAGGTATGGGACTGTGGGTGGAGGTATGGGACTGTGGGTGGAGGAATAGGACTGTGGGTGGAGGTATGGGACTGTGGGTGGAGGTATTGGACTGTGGGTGGAGGTATGGGACTGTGGGTGGAGGTATGGGACTGTGGGTGGAGGAATAGGACTGTGGGTGGAGGTATGGGACTGTGGGTGGAGGTATGCAACTGTGGGTGGAGGTATGCGACTGTGGGTGGAAGTATGCGACTGTGGGTGGAGGTATGGGACTGTGGGTGGAGGTATGGGACTGTGGGTGGAGGTATGGGACTGTGGGTGGAGGTAAGGATTACAGAGGCAGAGAATACTACCGTTTACAGTGAATTTATTTCCTTCACACGGTAATTGTGGGGAAAAGGGGCTGGACGGAACCAAAGCAAAGAAAGTAAAAGTTAGAGCCCCCTCTCCTACCTACCCACTACTTTACCTACCTACCCACTACTTACCTACCCTCTCCTACCTACCCACCTAACCTCTCCTACCTACCCACTACTTACCTAACCTCTCCTACCTACCCACTACTTACCTAACCTTAATGCCACATGTCGGGCGAACCAAATACATAGAGTGCATGCTACGGGTACAGTTTAACTTATGTTTACAGACACCTTAGCCAAATACATTTAATCTCAGTTTTTCACAATTCCTGACATTCAATCACAGTAATAATTCCCTGTTTTAGGTCAGTTAAGATCACCAATTTATTTTAAGAATGTGAAAATGTCAGAATAATAGTAGAGACAATGATTTATTTCAGCTTTTATTTCTTTCATCACATTCCCACTGGGTCAGAAGTTTACATACTCTCAATTAGTATTTGGCAGCATTGCCTGTAAATTGTTTAACTTCGGTCAAACTGAGTCAGGTAGCCTTCCACAAGCTTCCCAGAATAAGTTGGGTGAATTTTGGCCCATTCCTCCTGACAGAGCTGGTGTAACTGAGTCAGGTTTGTAGGCCTCCATGTTCGCACATGCTTTTTCAGTTCTGCCCACACATTTTCTATAGGATTGAGGCCAGGACTTTGTGATGGCCACTCCAATACCTTGACTTTGTTGTCCTTAAGCCATTTTGCCACAACTTTGGAAGTATGCTTGGGGACATTGTCCATTTGGAAGACCAATTTGCGACCAAGCTTTAACTTCCTGACTGATGTTTTGAGATGTTGCTTCAATATATCCACATATTTTTCCTGCCTCATGAAGTCATCTATTTTGTGAAGTGCACCAGTCCCTCCTGCAGCAAAGCACCCCCACAACATGATGCTGCCACCCCGTGCGTCACGGTTGGGATGGTGGTCTTCGGCTTGCAAGCCTCCCCCTTTTTCCTCCAAACATAACGATGGTCATTACGGCCAAACAGTTCTATTTGTTTCATCAGACCAGAGGACATTTCTCCAAAAATTACGATCTTAGTCCCCATGTGAAGTTGCAAACTGTAGTCTGGCTTTTTTTAATAGCGGTTTTGGAGCAGTGGCTTCTTCCTTGCTGAGCGGCCTTTCAGGTTATGTCGATATAGGACTTGTTTTACTGAGGATATAGATACTTTTGTACCGGTTTCCTCCAGGATCTTCACAAGGTCCTTTGCTGTTGTTCTGGGATTGATGTGCACTTTTCGCACCGAAGTACGTTCATCTTTAGGAGACAAAGTGCATCTCCTTCCTGAGCGGAATGACGGCTGCGTGGTCCCATGGTGTTTATACTTGCGTACTATTGTTTTTCCGATGATGTCAAGGAAAGAGGCACTGAGTTTGAAGGTAGGCCTTGAAATACAGCCACAGGTACACCTCCAATTGACTCAAATGATATTAGCCTATCAGAATCTTCTAATGCAATCATTTTCTGGAATTTTCCCAGCTGTTTAAAAGGCACAGTCAACTTAGTGTATGTAAACTTCTGACCCAGTGGAATTGTGAAACAGTGAATTATAAGTGAAATAATCTGTAAACAAAATGTAAAGTAGATATCCTAACCAAACTATTGTTTGTTAAACAAGACATTTGTGGAGTGGTTGGAAAACGAGTTTATGTATGCCCGCAGGTCTCTTGCCTAAGCACTCCCAAGGTGCCTTCCCCTTCCCCCCTGGGAACAACAACACAATAATTACTAACTTAAAGTGAACCATTTCAATAATCACAAACACAGTCCTACACATACCTCAGCAAGAGCGGCTACAAAATCCTTTACAACAAATTCATCAGACCCACAACCAACACAGCACATACAAAGAAGCCCTTTCCAAAACAAAGGAACGCCGGCTTTTCAAACTGCAGAAGGAGTCGGTCATTTCAGACAGCTGTACCCCCTGACGAGAGGGCGGGGTCAGAGCGCCGATTAGTGATGGGCCGACCAATCAGCTGCTTTAGGGGAATCCAGGAAGCCATTTTCCTGAAATACACACAAACCCACAACACAAAAAGGCACGTAGCATATGATAATACATGACATATATAATGTGACCTTTCTTTGAGGACCTAGTTATATACCCTGACACAGTGGTGTTAGGAAACTACTGGTTTACGGGCCACATTAGGCCTGCAAGTCACGTAATGCTGGCTTGCAAAGTGATGTGTAATTCCTATTAGAATCCAGCCAGAGTGAAGATATCCAACAAGTGGAGTAGTTAATCACACGAGACCTGGATTCATGATGATTTTGCAGGGTATGGGAAGATTACATACTGAGACAACCTCAATCATCTGAACTGGAGCAGCCATCTCAGCAATAGATCCAACTGATTGGATTAGTTTTAAAAAACCTCTCTGTTATTTGTCTTTGTGTAGTATAAAATGTATTAACCAATAAATGTACGTACAAAACAAAAACACATATTACAGTAAAACAAACAAACAATTCTGGAAAATCTCCCTTCAATAGAGCATGCTGGGTAATATTATATGGTTCAATGTAAAACCCTTCTTGTCTTCCAAAAAAATCAATCAAGAACCTTTTCCTCCAGAAACAATTCTTAGGATGTTAAAGGTTCTAGGTAGAACCCTTTGCCTTCCAAAAAGGGTTCTTCTGATCAAAACTGTTCTAGGTAGAACCCTATCCCTCTGCAAAAGAACCCTTTCGGAACCCTTTTTGTCTAAGAGTCTGACTGATGGCATGTCCCTCTGTGTCTCTCTCTCTCCAGCTGGACGAGGATCTCCATCCCTTTACCCAACGCTGCCCTGACTGAGAACACCCAGTTCCGTTGGAGACAGGGT
>NC_060173.1:7822830-7830330 GCF_021184085.1 Oncorhynchus gorbuscha
TCTGTACTGTTCAACACCATCAGTCTGGACTTCAGTAATGTACTGGACGTCACTCAGAGTCTAGGCTTCTACCTTGGACACGTCCAGCCCTACTGCCGACACGACTGGACACTCAGGTACAGGACGGAAGCTTCCAGGCTTCTTATTTTACCTTTATTTGACAAGTCAGTTAATTTATTGAACAAATTATTATTTTGCAACGACGGCTTTACCCCCGGGCCAAACCCGGAAGACACTGGGCCAAACCCGGAAGACGCTGGGCCAAACCCGGAAGACGCTGGGCCAAACCCGGAAGACGCCGGGCCAAACCCGGAAGACGCTGGGCCAAATTGTACGCCGCCCTATGGGACTCCACAATCACGGCCGGTTGTGATACAGCCTGGATTCGAACCAGGGTGTCTGTACTGACGCCTCTAGCACTGAGATGCAGTGGCCTGAGACCGCTGAGCCACTCGGCTTCTTACTTTCAGATTTTCCAAGTGTGAAGTAGCTACACCTGAGAGGATCACTGTCCTGTGGTGCAGGAACTTCACAATTCAAATTGTCCTTTAGTTGTGCTGCATCTCTGCTAGTTTACTTTAGTACGGTCTAATCATCAACTCTGGTCCGCAGGTCAATGTGATTAACTCTCTCATGCGTTGTGTAGTTTCTCAGGCGAGCCCAGCCCCGGGTCCAGTATCCGTTATGTGGAGACACAGTCCATGCAGATCGGAGCGTCCTACACCCTGCAGTTTTCATTGGTCATGGGCTGCGGCCGAGACCCCTCCCCCAACATCGACACACAGGTTCGCCTGGAGTTCTCCACCAATCACGGCCTGACCTGGCACCTAGTCAAAGAGGTGAGGAAGGAGGGAAATATAATTCATGATCAACCATATGGGGCTACTGACAGTCTTGGAATTTGGCACACGTGCTCAGGGGTGTGAGTCTTGCTAACCTGTAGATTAATAATTCTTATTATTTTGAAAACAGAAAAGGTTTTACACCCCTGTCATATAATTCGGAGCTAGTTCTAACTTCCTGTTTTCGTGGTTGTATCATTGTTTATAACTTAGTGAAAGTTTATTTCCTGGTTGGAAAAATAACACAAATAATCTATTCATTTATACATTTATTCATTTATTTATCATGAATACTGATTTTCCATTATGGTATTGGTAATAACCAGCAAATAATGACACGTCTTTAAATAATAAATTATTTGACGAATAAACTCTTTAAAGTCTTTTAAATGTGTCACTTTGTCTCCAAAGAAGAATTATAGCTAATGCTAATGTCATCATCTTTCAGTAATACACATTAATACTGAATAAAGAGAGATTATCATAACATGATTCAACAAAGATTTTTCTTCTCGTGAATATGAATAAAAACCTAAAGTAGCCTCATAATTTTTTTATTATATTATTTATAGGCCTTAGGATATAGAGCCAGATTTAATGAGTGTGTGTGTGTGTGTGTGTGTGTGTGTGTGTGTGTGTGTGTGTGTGTGTGTGTGTGTGTGTGTGTGTGTGTGTGTGTGTGTGTGTGTGTGTGTGTGTGTGTGTGTGTGTGTGTGTGTGTGTGTGTGTGTGTGTGTGTGTGTGTGCCTTGGTCGATAATATTACATTTGAAGGAGACTCATTAAATCTGGTTCAATCTCCTAAAGCCTATAAATAATCTAATAAAAAAAGACAGTTGCTAAGTTGAACCACACAGGGTTCATCGGTTTGTCCCGATAGGTTAAACCATTTTGGTGCTGGGCAGAACCCTTTGCAGAGGGTTCTATCTAGAACCTTCTATGTATGATTCTTCATAGAACCACTTGTACAGTATATGGTTCTACCTAGAACCCTCTATGAACGGGCAGAATCTATGCATATCCTAGCTTCTGGACCTGAGTAACAGGCAGTTTAGGGTTACGTCAGTCATCCGAACTTCCAGAATTCTTCCCCTTGGCCAAAAAGAGGTTTTAAAGCGACCTCGAGAACTGCTGACATTGTAACACGTACAAACAAATCTACCGTGTGGGACCATAGTCGTCCAGACGACGTTAGTCTAAAGCGACACCAGTCGCTAAGAGACATGGTTCCATCGATCTGACGCGAGACGATGACCAAAGCCCACAAATCGGCTGGTACTAGCACCATACTCTAACCTACTGGTACCAGCACCATATTCTAACCTACTGGTACCAGCACCATACTCTAACCTACTGGTACCAGCACCATATTCTAACCTACTGGTACTAGCACCATACTCTAACCTACTGGTACCAGCACCATATTCTAACCTACTGGTACCAGCGCCATACTCTAACCTACTGGTACCAGCACCACACTCTAACCTACTGGTACTAGCACCATACTCTAACCTACTGGTACTAGCACCATACTCTAACCTACTGGTACTAGCACCATACTCTAACCTACTGGTACTAGCACCATACTCTAACCTACTGGTACTAGCACCATACTCTAACCTACTGGTACTAGCACCATACTCTAACCTACTGGTACTAGCACCATACTCTAACCTACTGGTACCAGCACCATACTCTAACCTACTGGTACTAGCACCATACTCTAACCTACTGGTACTAGCACCATACTCTAACCTACTGGTACTAGCACCATACTCTAACCTACTGGTACTAGCACCATACTCTAACCTACTGGTACTAGCACCATACTCTAACCTACTGGGACCAGCACCATACTCTAACCTACTGGTACCAGCACCATACTCTAACCTACTGGTACCAGCACCATACTCTAACCTACTGGTACCAGCACCATACTCTAACCTACTGGTACCTAACCTACTGGCACCATACTCTAACCTACTGGTACCAGCACCATACTCTAACCTACTGGTACCAGCACCATACTCTAACCTACTGGTACCAGCACCACCTATGGTACTAGCACCTACTGGTACCAGCACCATACTCTAACCTACTGGTACCAGCACCATACTCTAACCTACTGGTACCAGCACCATACTCTAACCTACTGGTACCAGCACCATACTCTAACCTACTGGTGTGGTACTAGCACCATACTCTAACCTACTGGGACCAGCACCATACTCTAACCTACTGGTACCAGCACCATACTCTAACCTACTGGTGTGGTACTAGCACCATACTCTAACCTACTGGTACTAGCACCATACTCTAACCTACTGGTACTAGCACCATACTCTAACCTACTGGTACCAGCACCATACTCTAACCTACTGGTACCAGCACCATACTCTAACCTACTGGTACCAGCACCATATTCTAACCTACTGGTACCAGCACCATACTCTAACCTACTGGTACCAGCACCATACTCTAACCTACTGGTACCAGCACCATACTCTAACCTACTGGTACCAGCACCATACTCTAACCTACTGGTACCAGCACCATATTCTAACCTAATGGTACCAGCACCATACTCTAACCTACTGGTACCAGCACCATATTCTAACCTACTGGTATCAGCACCATACTCTAACCTACTGGTACCAGCACCATACTCTAACCTACTGGTACCAGCACCATACTCTAACCTACTGGTACCAGCACCATACTCTAACCTACTGGTACCAGCACCATACTCTAACCTACTGGTACCAGCACCATACTCTAACCTACTGGTACTAGCACCGTATTCTAACCTACTGGTACCAGCACCATACTCTAACCTACTGGTACCAGCACCGTATTCTAACCTACTGGCACCAGCACCATACTCTAACCTACTGGTACTAGCACCGTATTCTAACCTACTGGTACCAGCACCATACTCTAACCTACTGGTACTAGCACCGTATTCTAACCTACTGGTACCAGCACCATACTCTAACCTACTGGTACCAGCACCATACTCTAATCTACTGGTACCAGCACCGTATTCTAACCTACTGGTACCAGCACCATACTCTAACCTACTGGTACCAGCACCATACTCTAACCTACTGGTACCAGCACCATACTCTAAACTACTGGTACTAGCACCATACTCTAACCTACTGGTACCAGCACCATACTCTAACCTACTGGTACCAGCACCATACTCTAACCTACTGGTACTAGCACCATACTCTAACCTACTGGTACCAGCACCATACTCTAACCTACTGGTACTAGCACCATACTCTAACCTACTGGTACTAGCACCATACTCTAACCTACTGGTACCAGCACCATACTCTAACCTACTGGTACCAGCACCATACTCTAACCTACTGGTGTGGTACTAGCACCATACTCTAACCTACTGGTACTAGCACCATACTCTAACCTACTGGTACCAGCACCATACTCTAACCTACTGGTATCAGCACCATACTCTAACCTACTGGTACCAGCACCATATTCTAACCTACTGGTACCAGCACCATACTCTAACCTACTGGTACCAGCACCATACTCTAACCTACTGGTACCAGCACCATACTCTAACCTACTGGTACTAGCACCGTATTCTAACCTACTGGTACCAGCACCATACTCTAACCTACTGGTACCAGCACCGTATTCTAACCTACTGGCACCAGCACCATACTCTAACCTACTGGTACTAGCACCGTATTCTAACCTACTGGTACAGCACCATACTCTAACCTACTGGTACTAGCACCGTATTCTAACCTACTGGTACCAGCACCATACTCTAACCTACTGGTACCAGCACCATACTCTAATCTACTGGTACCAGCACCGTATTCTAACCTACTGGTACCAGCACCATACTCTAACCTACTGGTACCAGCACCATACTCTAACCTACTGGTACCAGCACCATACTCTAATCTACTGGTACTAGCACCATACTCTAACCTACTGGTACCAGCACCATACTCTAACCTACTGGTACCAGCACCATACTCTAACCTACTGGTACCAGCACCATACTCTAACCTACTGGTACTAGCACCATACTCTAACCTACTGGTACCAGCACCATACTCTAACCTACTGGTACCAGCACCATACTCTAACCTACTGGTACCAGCACCATACTCTAACCTACTGGTACCAGCACCATACTCTAACCTACTGGTACCAGCACCATACTCTAACCTACTGGTACCAGCACCATACTCTAACCTACTGGTACCAGCACCATACTCTAACCTACTGGTACCACCTTCTGGCAGGTATGTTGAGGAGTTGACTGACTATGTTGTTGATGTTGTTGTTGTTGTTGTGCCCGTGTAGGCCTGTCTGCCAGGGATGCCCAGCTGTTCTGAGTTCACTGCCCCAAGTGTATATCATCCTTCTGAGTTCACTGACTGGAGACGTATTACCTTACCACTACCACACAGAGCATGGTGAGTAACACACACACACACACACACACACACACACACACACACACACACACACACACACACACACACACACACACACACACACACACACACACACACACACACACACACTGAGGATGTATCCCCCTGGCAGAGGGTTATATCTGTAAAGGACAGTGCCCCTCCCATCTCTAATGTGTTTCTCAGTACATGGCCCTGCATGTGTGATGGTGATGAATGAGGAAGCTAGCAAACCCAGTCAGGTTAATGTGTGTATCAGGGACCCGTATCGACCCACACCCTCTCAGATCCTCCCCACTCCCCTCCATGATCACATGCTTCATCTTCATCTCCAGCCCTGACCTCCTGACCCCGTCATGATGGAGGGAATGAGATCAGGACACCTTTATTTTAAAGGTTATCAGGCTCTTTCATTCATCACCATCACACATGCAGGACCACTAAATAAAACCCACGTCAGGAGGGGTGTGTGTGTGTGTGTGTGTGTGTGTGTGTGTGTGTGTGTGTGTGTGTGTGTGTGTGTGTGTGTGTGTGTGTGTGTGTGTGTGTGTGTGTGTGTGTGTGTGTGTGTGTGTGTGTACGTGCGTGCGTGCGTGCGTGCGTGTGTGTCTGTGTCTGTGTCTGTGTCTGTGTCTGTGTCTGTGTCTGTGTCTGTGTCTGTGTCTGTGTGTCTGTGTCTGTGTCTGTGTCTGTGTCTGTGTCTGTGTCTGTGTCTGTGTGTCTGTGTGTCTGTGTCTGTGTCTGTGTCTGTGTCTGTGTCTGTGTGTGTGTCTGTGTGTCTGTGTGTCTGTGTCTGTGTCTGTGTCTGTGTCTGTGTCTGTGTCTGCGTCCTTCTTTTTCCGTAGTGCGTGCGTGCGTGTGTGTCTGTGTCTGTGTGTCTGTGTCTGTGTCTGTGTCTGTGTCTGTGTCTGTGTCTGTGTCTGTGTGTCTGTGTCTCTGTGTGTGTTTCACAGACATAATCCACCGGTCCCTCGTACGTACGACAGAGACGATGGAGAGTCTCCTGTAACTGCGTCTGTGTCTGTGTCTGTGTCTGAGTCTGTGTCTGTGTCTGTGTCAGAGACGATGGAGAGTCTCCTGTAACTGCGTCGGTCCCTCGTGTCTGTGTCTGTGTGCGACCACCGGTTTCGTACGACAGACGATGGAGATAACTGCGACCACCGGTCCCTCGTACGTACGACAGAGACGATGGAGAGTCTCCTGTAACTGCGACCACCGGACGACAGAGACGATGGAGAGTCTCCTGTAACTGCGACCACCGGTCCCTCGTACGTACGACAGAGACGATGGAGAGTCTCCTGTAACTGCGACCACCGGTCCCTCGTACGTACGACAGAGACGATGGAGAGTCTCCTGTAACTGCGACCACCGGTCCCTCGTACGTACGACAGAGACGATGGAGAGTCTCCTGTAACTGCGACCACCGGTCCCTCGTACGTACGACAGAGACGATGGAGGGTCTCCTGTAACTGCGACCACCGGTCCCTCGTACGTACGACAGAGACGATGGAGAGTCTCCTGTAACTGCGACCACCGGTCCCTCGTACGTACGACAGAGACGATGGAGAGTCTCCTGTAACTGCGACCACCGGTCCCTCGTACGTACGACAGAGACGATGGAGAGTCTCCTGTAACTGCGACCACCGGTCCCTCGTACGTACGACAGAGACGATGGAGAGTCTCCTGTAACTGCGACCACCGGTCCTCGTACGTACGACAGAGACGATGGAGAGTCTCCTGTAACTGCGACCACCGGTCCCTCGTACGTACGACAGAGACGATGGAGAGTCTCCTGTAACTGCGACCACCGGTCCCTCGTACGTACGACAGAGACGATGGAGAGTCTCCTGTAACTGCGACCACCGGTCCCTCGACGCACGACAGAGACGATGGAGAGTCTCCTGTAACTGCGACCACCGGTCCCTCGTACGTACGACAGAGACGATGGAGAGTCTCCTGTAACTGCGACCACCGGTCCCTCGTACGTACGACAGAGACGATGGAGGGTCTCCTGTAACTGCGACCACCGGTCCCTCGTACGTACGACAGAGACGATGGAGAGTCTCCTGTAACTGCGACCACCGGTCCCTCGTACGTACGACAGAGACGATGGAGAGTCTCCTGTAACTGCGACCACCGGTCCCTCGTACGTACGACAGAGACGATGGAGAGTCTCCTGTAACTGCGACCACC
>NC_060173.1:7832830-7835330 GCF_021184085.1 Oncorhynchus gorbuscha
AATCAGCTGGGAACTGATCTCTGAGATATATAGATCTACTATCTAAATTGTATTCAAGGTTTTAAAAGGATTCTAAAGTTTATCGTTTCTTTGCCAAGCCCCAGTGAGCAGGAGGGATTGGTTCCTCTTAAAGTTTCTTTCATCTAGGGAGTTTTTCCTTGTCACTAGGGAGTGTTTCCTTGTCACTAGGGAGTTTTTCCTTGTCACTAGGGAGTTTTTCCTTGTCACTAGGGAGTTTTTCCTTGTCACTAGGGAGTTTTTCCTTGTCACGAGGGAGTTTTTCCTTGTCACGAGGGAGTTTTTCATTGTCACTAGGGAGTTTTTCCTTGTTACTAGGGAGTTTTTCCTTGTCACTAGGGAGTTTTTCCTTGTCACTAGGGAGTTTATCCTTGTCACTAGGGAGTTTTTCCTTGTCACTAGGGAGTTTATCCTTGTCACGAGGGAGTTTTTCCTTGTCACTAGGGAGTTTATCCTTGTCACTAGGGAGTTTTTCCTTGTCACTAGGGAGTTTATCCTTGTCACGAGGGAGTTTTTCATTGTCACTAGGGAGTTTTTCCTTGTCACTTATCTTCTGCTTGCTCTTCTGGGTCTAGACGTGATTACTGTAAGGTACTTAGTGACAACTGTTGATGGCTTTATTGATTGACTGATTCATTGATTGATTGACTGTCTGTCTGTATGTCTCTGTCTGACTGTCTGATCAACCGACTGCCTGTCTGACTGACTTGCTGACTAACTATCTGACTGAATATCTGACTAACTATCTGACTGAATATCTGACTAACTATCTGACTGAATATCTGACTAACTGTCTGACTGACTGGTTGACTAACTGTCTGTCTGAATATCTGACTAACTGTCTGACTGAATATCTGACTAACTGTCTGACTGAATATCTGACTAACTGAATATCTGACTAACTGTCTGTCTGTCTGTCTGACTGACTGGTTGACTAACTGTCTGACTGAATATCTGACTAACTATCTGACTGAATATCTGACTAACTGTCTGTCTGACTGGCTGACTAACTGAATATCTGACTAACTGTCTGTCTGTCTGTCTGTCTGGTTGACTAACTGTCTGACTGACTTTCTGACTGTGTTACTGACTGACTGTCTGTCTGACTGACCTCCTCTTCCTAGGTTTGTCCACTACGAGCTGCCGCTGGCCTCTAAGACCTCATGTACCAGGTTCAGATGGTGGCAGCCCCTCCACTCTGGGGACGGCTACGACCAGTGGGCCATCGATGATGTCATCATACTTTCTGAGAGACAGAAGCACATCATCCCCATGGCCAACCCCACGCTGCCACAGGTCAGTCTCTCATTGGCTGACGACCCCACGCTGCCACAGGTCAGTCTCTCATTGGCTGACGACCCCACGCTGCCACAGGTCAGTCTCTCATTGGCTGACGACCCCACGCTGCCACAGGTCAGTCTCTCATTGGCTGACGACCCCACGCTGACACAGGTCAGTCTCTCATTGGTAGATGACCCCACGCTGCCACAGGTCAGTCTCTCATTGGCTGACGACCCCACGCTGCCACAGGTCAGTCTCTCATTGGTAGATGACCCCACGCTGCCACAGGTCAGTCTCTCATTGGTAGACGACCCCACGCTGCCACAGGTCAGTCTCTCATTGGCTGACGACCCCACGCTGCCACAGGTCAGTCTCTCATTGGCTGACGACCCCACGCTGCCACAGGTCAGTCTCTCATTGGCTGACGACCCCACGCTGCCACAGGTCAGTCTCTCATTGGCTGACGACCCCACGCTGCCACAGGTCAGTCTCTCATTGGCTGACGACCCCACGCTGACACAGGTCAGTCTCTCATTGGTAGATGACCCCACGCTGCCACAGGTCAGTCTCTCATTGGCTGACGACCCCACGCTGCCACAGGTCAGTCTCTCATTGGTAGATGACCCCACGCTGCCACAGGTCAGTCTCTCATTGGTAGACGACCCCACGCTGCCACAGGTCAGTCTCTCATTGGCTGACGACCCCACGCTGCCACAGGTCAGTCTCTCATTGGCTGACGACCCCACGCTGCCACAGGTCAGTCTCTCATTGGCTGACGACCCCACGCTGCCACAGGTCAGTCTCTCATTGGCTGACGACCCCACGCTGCCACAGGTCAGTCTCTCATTGGTAGACGACCCCACGCTGCCACAGGTCAGTCTCTCATTGGCTGACGACCCCACGCTGCCACAGGTCAGTCTCTCATTGGTAGACGACCCCACGCTGCCACAGGTCAGTCTCTCATTGGCTGACGACCCCACACTGCCACAGGTCAGTCTCTCATTGGTAGATGACCCCACGCTGCCACAGGTCAGTCTGTCATTGGTAGACGACCCCACGCTGCCACAGGTCAGTCTCTCATTGGCTGATGACCCCACGCTGCCACAGGTCAGTCTCTCATTGGCTGATGACCCCACGCTGCCACAGGTCAGTCTCTCATTGACTGACGAACCCACGCTGCCACAGGTCAGTCTCTCATTGA
>NC_060173.1:7837719-7842719 GCF_021184085.1 Oncorhynchus gorbuscha
GTGCATGCTGGGAGTGCATGCTGGGAGTGAGTCGTCAAGCAGGAGTGATTGTGAGAGCGAATGGTTTTTCTTTTTCACTCTATCGGGTTGTTGTATGTATATATATATATTGATTAGGTTAGTTGTTTTAAGGGTATCTTGTTTAAACTATCACTAAGCACGTATAGGGGTGGTGGGATCTTTGAGGTTGGTTTTCGCGAGGGCACAACCAGCGGGTGGGGCTGGTTGTTATGGCCACTCGTGGAAATGGAGAGTTTGAAAAACTTAGTCGGAGGCATGGAGTAAAGATTCCTGCTGCGACAGGGTGTTCAGTGGAAGAATGTAGCTTGGCTGTGGGTGCTATCATTGGGTATGATAGCATCAAATCAGCCTCAAGGATGAATAGCGCTGTAGTGATATTCTTAGATTCAATTGAAAAGGTGAATAGAATAGTTGAGATGGGTGTCGTGTTGAGAGAAACACAGACGTCGGTATTTCCGCTTATGAATCCGGCGAAGAAAGTCATGCTTTCTAACGTGCCACCATTTGTTAGAGATGAAGTGTTATGGCGAGAGTTATCGCGCCATGGTCAAATAGTGTCTACAATAAAGAAAGTTCCTTTTGGATGCAAATCTCCGTTGTTGAAACATGTCGTGTCTCATAGGAGACAAGTGCATATGATTTTAAAAAAGGAAGGAGATGAACTGGATTTAGCGTTTAGCTTTAAGATTGATGGATTTGATTATGTCTTCTATGCATCTACTGAATCAATGAAATGCTTTGGCTGTGGAAGAGGGGCATTTGGTGCGTAATTGTCCCGAAAATGAGCGCGCTGAGCCTGGTAGTAGTTTTAGTGCGAGTACAACTAACGCACCACCGCGAAGGGATGAACATGCTAAGGGTACAGGAGAAGAGAGAAGGTGGGCAGATGTGGTTGGAAAAGCAGGAGAGGAAGGCAGTGTGGATACGGGGGCAATTGTGGTAGATCAGAACAAAGAGGGAGGGGAAACAGTAGGCGAGATTGCGACTGCCGTCGCTGAGGTGGTGCTGGAAAATGAAATTGGAGGTCAAGAGGAGATTGAAATAACGGAAAAGGAAGCGGATGTTTTCAAAATACCGAGGAGTAAAAGGAAGAATGTAAGGGGTGGTGAAGGGTCTAATTCTAAGAGAAAGGTAGAGTTTAATAAATCAATTGAAGATGAACAAGGTGTAGAGATGGTGGAGTATTCTTCTGGGGAGGATAGTGAGAGTGAGTCATCTGACGCGTCACAACAATATAGTGAGATAAATGGGGTGGAAGGGAGGTATGGGATCGAGAGGATACGTCAATTTTGAAGTTGACAAAAGGGAAGAAATATATGCAAGATTACAATGTAACTGATTTTTTCCCTGAACGTGAATTGTTTATTGAATCAGCAAAATTTCTGATGTCAAAAATTACAGGCGGAAGTTTGAAAACCCCTGAAATTGCTAGACTCAAGAAAGTGGTCACAAGAGTGATAAGTGATGTAAATTCTAAAGAAAATGAAAGAGTTCAGTTGCAGTCTTAACTCTGTAAAGAGATGTGGTGGCTGGATCGTCCTCTGTATATATATTTTTTTATCCATGAGCAGTTTTAAGATTTCTTCTTTAAACGTAAATGGGGCAAGAGATGTAAAAAAAAGAGCCATGGTGTATGAGTTAATTAGGGAAAGGGAAGTGACATAATTTTTTTACAAGAAACGCATAGTAATTTGGAAAATGAAGTTATGTGGCAACAGGAGTGGGGGGGGACAGTGGTGTGTAGTCATAAAAACTCAAAAAGTGGGGGTGTGGTTATCTTGTTCTCAAAAGGGTTTTTGCCGTTGTCATATGAGGTTGAAGAGGTAGTTGAGGGGAGGTTATTAAAAGTTAGAGCAAGGTATGAAAACATCACTATGTGTCTGATAAATGTATATGCCCCAGTGATGACAGTTGAGAGGGTATGTTTTTTAGAGACACTATCAAATACCATTGAGAAATGTAACAAAGAAGATTATTTGTTTATTGCTGGGGATTTTAACTGCACAGTTAGTGATTTAGATAGAAATCACCAAGAACCTCATATAGCCTCAAGGATGTTTTTAAAACGCCTCATTGTAACAAATGAATTGTGTGATATTTGGCGGAGTCAACATGGAGGAACAAGGCAGTACACCTGGGCGCATGTGAGAGAGAACATCATCTCTATGGCCAGGTTAGATAGGTTTTATGTTTTTGAGCATCAATCTCAGGTCTGTAAATCAAGTGTGATAACTCCAGTGGGGTTTTCTGATCATTGTTTAATAACAGAGGTGGTGTTCATTAACGATGTAAAACCCAAAAGCGCATACTGGCATTTTAATATAACTTTATTGAGTGATGCTCACTTCAGAAACTGTTTCAGTTTTTTTGGGAGAGGTGGAGATCTCAAAAGCCAGTTTTGTATCCATTCAACAGTGGTGGGATATAGGGAAAATCCAGATTCAACAATTTTGTAATCAATACACGAGGAATGTCACTAAAGATATCACCAGATCAATGAAAGCCCTAGAGATTGAAATAGTGGAACTCATGACATTGGTTGAGACCACAGGAGATCGAGGCCATACTCAGGCCATCAAGAGGAGAAAAGCTGCATTGGCAGACCTGCTGGGTATCAGAGCACAGGGGCACTGGTGAGAAGTAAATTTCAGGAATATCTGAAATGGATGCCTCATCCAAATTTTTCTTTGGTTTAGAGAAAAAGAATGGACAAAGAAAAATTATTCATTGTCTCAAATCAGCTGTTGGACAAGAGCTCACTAGCCCTAGTGAAATTAGAAAGAGGGCAGTAGAGTTCTACGCTGAGCTCTACAAATGTGAGTACAAAGAGGACAAAACAGTGACACAGCAGTTCTTTGATGGGCTCCCAAAGGTGGCTGCAGAAGTTCAGGTTGAGCTTGAGCAACCATTGTCTTTGCAGGATTTATACACTGCATTAAAAGGCATGGAAAATGGAAGGGCACCAGGCATTGATGGGCTTCCGTTGACTTTTTAAGTCTTTTTGGGCTATGTTGGGAGAGGATTGGTTAGAAGTAGCTAATGATAGTTTAACCGGAGGGTTACTACCAATAAGCTGCAGAAGGGCTGTCCTCACCCTACTGCCCAAAAGGGTGACCCAAGGAGGTGAAGAACTGGAGGCCGGTGGCTTTATTGTGCACTGATTATAAGATATTGTCAAAAGCTTTGTCCAACAGGCTGAGGGAGGTGATGGGGCAAATCATACATACGGATCAGTCCTACTGTGTTCCTGGCAGGCAGATAGGGGATAACATTTCTCTGATTCGTGATTTTTTTGGACGTCTCTAGGGATATTGGGTTGGATGCTGGTCTAATTTCAATTGATCAGGAAAAGGCATTTGACCGAGTTGAACATCAATACTTATGGCACACGCTTGAGGCGTTTGGGTTCAGCTCTGGTTTTATTGCCATGATCAAGGTGATATATGGTGACATTGAAAGTGTATTGAAAGTTAACGGTGGTTTGAGTGCTCCTTTTAAAGTGTGTAGAGGTATTAGGCAGGGATGTTCTATGTCAGGAATGTTATATGCCATTGCTATAGAGCCACTACTAAATAGCATTAGAAGTCGCATTGCAGGGGTGTGCTTTTCAGAGGATATTCCTCCTATTCGTCTCTCAGCCTATGCTGATGATGTAGTTGTGCTAGTGAAAAATCAAGCGGAGGTGGATAGCTTGAGTCTAATTGTTGATCGTTTTAGGGGAATATCCTCTGCAAAGGTAAATTGGGAAAAGAGTTGTGCGTTACAGATTGGAGAATGGTCTGGAGGGATCATGGCTTTGCCAGGGGGGCTAGAATGGTGTAAGGGAGGTTTTAAGTATCTTGGAGTGTACTTAGGAGATGAGGGGACTATGGAAAAAATTGGAGTGGGGTGGTTGAAATGGTGGAAGGGAGGATGAGGAGATGGCGTTGGTTACTATCTCGTATGTCATATAGGGGCGCACTATTATAGTTAACAATGTGATTGCATCTGCACTGTGGCATCGGTTGTCAGTTTTAGAACCACCATCTGGCCTTCTGGCTAAGATACAGGCAATTATTGTGGATTTCTTTTGGGATAAATATCACTGGGTTCCACAAAGTGTTTTGTATTTGTCAAAAGAAGAGGGGGGACAAGGTCTTGTACATCTTGCTAGTAGGGCTGCTGCTTTCCGGTTTCAGTTTATTCAAAGGTTGCTTTATGGACCGGAAAATGTGGTGTGGAGAGGGGTGGCAGGTCTTATATTACAACGGGTTGGAGGATTAGGTTTAAAGAAGGCTTTATTTCTGGTTGATAGTAGCCAGATTTCTAGGGAGAGAGTACCTCCGTTTTACAGAGGACTTCTCAGAGTATGGAGCATAATGAAGGTGTCCAGACGAACTTCAGCGGAGTCAGTGCATTGGCTGTTGGAGGAACCTCTGGTGTATGGGGCAAGACTGGATTGTACAACTGCAGCTGTTCCACATTTCTCCAAGATTCTGGTGAAGGGAAAATCATCACCTTAAGACAGTTAATGGCCATAGCTGGGCCCGCCTTAATGGATGGAAGACGGGTGGCAGAACATTTGGGGATGAGGTCGGAAAGGATTGTCGGACAAATGCTGGGGAGCTGTAGGAAGGCTCTGTCAGCGGAAGAATGGGGTATGCTTAGTAGTCACAAGAAGAAGGTACAAGATGAAGACGTCTCATTTCCAAGACTAGGGATTACACCAAATATCCCAGAGTCAGAAAGAAAGGCGTTATTGCTGGATTTGAGAGGGTTGGAGGAGGTGGGTTTGGATGAGGTGAATGGGAAGGACTTGTATAGGGGTGTGTCAAGGTGTTGAATAAAGATAAATTGAAAAATAGAAAAGACACTCCATGGAGGGTAAAATTGGGCATTGATGACAAGGTAAAGCCAGCATGGAGAGCACTGTACAAACCACCGTTACAAAAGGGTACTGGAGATATGCAATGGAGGGTTTTACATGGCATCATTGCAGT
>NC_060173.1:7845219-7850718 GCF_021184085.1 Oncorhynchus gorbuscha
TTATTGTTCAGTTCATTCAATATTGGTCCTTGGAGCCGGGTTAGATGTAAGAATCAGGAGACGCTGTTGTGCAGATTTACAGCAAGATCGTTATTAAGCTGTTATGAACTGCTGAATGACTTTACTTCCCCCTATCTCTGTATATATATATATATATATATATATATATATATATATATATATATATATATATCTCCCTTTCCTCCATCCTTATGTATATATATATACACTGCTCAAAAAAATAAAGGGAACACTTAAACAACACAATGTAACTCCAAGTCAATCACACTTCTGTGAAATCAAACTGTCCACTTAGGAAGCAACACTACATTTCACATGCTGTTGTGCAAATGGAATAGACAACAGGTGGAAATTATAGGCAATTAGCAAGACACCCCCAATAAAGGAGTGGTTCTGCAGGTGGTGACCACAGACCACTTCTCAGTTCCTATGCTTCCTGGCTGATGTTTTGGTCACTTTTGAATGCTGGCGGTGCTTTCACTCTAGTGGTAGCATGAGACGGAGTCTACAACCCACACAAGTGGCTCAGGTAGTGCAGCTCATCCAGGATGGCACATCAATGCGAGCTGTGGCAAGAAGGTTTGCTGTGTCTGTCAGCGTAGTGTCCAGAGCATGAGACAGGCCAGTACATCAGGAGAAGTGGAGGAGGCCGTAGGAGGGCAACAACCCAGCAGCAGGACCGCTACCTCCACCTTTGTGCAAGGAGGAGCCGGAGGAGCACTGCCAGAGCCCTGCAAAATGACCTCCAGCAGGCCACGAATGTGCATGTGTCTGCTCAAACAGTCAGAAACAGACTTCATGAGGGTGGTATGAGGGCCCGACGTCCACAGGTGGGGGTTGTGCTTACAGCCCAACACCGTGCGGGACGTTTGGCATTTGCCAGAAAACACCAAGATTGGCAAATTTGCCACTAGCGCTCTGTGCTCTTCACAGATGAAGGCCACACACACTACTGGAGGTCACACACACTACTGGAGGTCACACACACTACTGGAGGCCACACACACTACTGGAGGTCACACACACTACTGGAGGCCACACACACTACTGGAGGTCACACACACTACTGGAGGCCACACACACTACTGGAGGTCACACACACTACTGGAGGCCACACATACTACTGGAGGCCACACACACTACTTGAGGCCACACACACTACTGGAGGCCACACACACACTACTGGAGGCCACACACACTACTGGAGGCCACACACTACTGGAGGCCACACACACTACTGGAGGCCACACACACTACTGGAGGCCACACACACTACTGGAGGCCACACACACTACTGGAGGCCACACACACTACTGGAGGCCACACACACTACTGGAGGCCACACACACTACTGGAGGTCACACACACTACTGGAGGCCACACACACTACTGGAGGCCACACACACTACTGGAGGCCACACACACTACTGGAGGCCACACACACTACTGGAGGTCACACACACTACTGGAGGCCACACACACTACTGGAGGCCACACACACTACTGGAGGTCACACACACTACTGGAGGCCACACACACTACTGGAGGCCACACACACTACTGGAGGCCACACACACTACTGGAGGCCACACACACTACTGGAGGTCACACACACTACTGGAGGCCACACACACTACTGGAGGCCACACACACTACTGGAGGCCACACACACTACTGGAGGTCACACACACTACTGGAGGCCACACACACTACTGGAGGCCACACACACTACTGGAGGCCACACACACTACTGGAGGCCACACACACTACTGGAGGTCACACACACTACTGGAGGTCACACACACTACTGGAGGCCACACACACTACTGGAGGTCACACACACTACTGGAGGCCACACACACTACTGGAGGCCACACACACTACTGGAGGCCACACACACTACTGGAGGCCACACACACTACTGGAGGCCACACACACTACTGGAGGCCACACACACTACTGGAGGCCACACACACTACTGAGCCTCATTTGGACTTGTTTTAAGGACATTACATATATTATTATTATTATATTATTTATATATTATATTATATTATTATTATTATATTATTATATATATTATTATTATTATATATTACATCAAAGTTGGATCAGCCTGTAGTGTGGTTTTCCACTTTAATTTTGAGTGTGATTCCAAATCCAGACCTCCATGGGTTGATACATTTGATTTCCATTGATCATTTTTGTGTGATTTTGTTGTCAGCACATTCAACTATGTAAAGAAATAAGTATTTAATAAAAATATGTGTTATATTAGTGTTCCCTTGAATTTTTTTAGCAGTGTATATATGTGTTGTTGTCTGTGTTGAACTGCTTTGCTTTATCTTGGCCAGGTCCCAATTGTAAATGAGAACTTGTTCTCAACTTGCCTACCTGGTTAAATAAAGGTGAAATAAAAAATAACTAAATCCCTCTCTTTATGTCTCTCTACCCCACCTCTCTCTCTGCCCCATCTCTCTCTCTACTTCACCTCTCTCTCTCTACCCCATCTCTCTCTCTACCCCACCTCTCTCTACCCCACCTCTCTCTCTCTCTACCCCACCTCACCTCTCTCTCTCTCTACCCCACCTCTCTCTCTCTCTACCCCACCTCTCTCTCTACCCCACCTCTCTCTCTCTCTACCCCACCTCTCTCTACCCCACCTCTCTCTCTCTACCCCACCTCTCTCTCTCTCTACCCCTCTCTCTCTACTTCACCTCTCTCTCTACCCCTCTCTCTCTCTACCCCATCTCTCTCTCTACCCCACCTCTCTACCCCACCTCTCTCTCTCTCTACCCCACCTCTCTCTCTCTCTACCCCACCTCTCTCTCTCTCTACCCCACCTCTCTTTCTACCCCACCTCTCTCTCTCTACCCCACCTCTCTCTGCCCCACCTCTCTCTCTACCCCACCTCTCTCTCTACCCCACTCTCTCTCTACCCCACCTCTCTCTCTACCCCACCTCTCTCTCTACCCCACCTCCTCTCTCTCTACCCCACTCTCTCTACCCCACCTCTCTCTACCCCACCTCTCTCTCTACCCCATCTCTGTCTACCCCACCTCCTCTCTCTACCCCACCTCTCTCTCTCTCTACCCCACATCTCTCTCTGCCCCACCTCTCTCTCTCTCTACCCCACCTCTCTCTACCCCACCTCTCTCTATACCCCCTCTCTCTCTACCCCACCTCTCTATACCCCACCTCTCTCTACCCCACCTCTCTCTCTACCCCACCTCTCTCTCTCTCTACCCCACCTCTCTCTCTCTCTACCCCACCACTCTCTCTCTCTACCCCACCTCTATCTCTACCACACCTCTCTATCTCTACCCCACCTCTCTCTCTCTCTACCCCACATCTCTCTCTGCCCCACCTCTCTCTCTCTCTGCCCCACCTCTCTCTCTCTCTGCCCCACCTCTCTCTCTCTCTAACCCACCTCTCTCTCTACCCCACCTCTCTCTCTCTCTACCCCACATCTCTCTCTACCCCACCTCTCTCTCTCTACCCCACCTCTCTCTACCCCACTCTCTCTACCCACCTCTCTCTCTACCCCACCTCTCTCTCTACCACACCTCTCTATCTCTACCCCACCTCTCTCTCTCTCTACCCCACATCTCTCTGCCCCACCTCTCTCTCTCTCTGCCCCACTCTCTCTCTCTGCCCCACCTCTCTCTCTCTAACCCACCTCTCTCTACCCCACCTCTCTCTCTCTACCCCACATCTCTCTTTACCCCCACCTCTATCTCTCTACCCCACCTCTCTCTCTACCCCACCTCTCTCTCTCTACCCCACCTCTCTCTCTACCCCACCTCTCTCTCTCTACCCCACCTCTCTCTCTACCCCACCTCTCTCTCTACCCCACCTCTGTCTATACCCAACCTCTCTCTCTCTGCCCCACCTCTCTCTCTCTCTACCCCACATCTCTCGCTGCCCCACCTCTATCTCTCTCTGCCCCACCTCTCTCTCTGCCCCACCTCTCTCTCTCTGCCCCACCTCTCTCTCTCTCTACCCCACCTCTCTCTCTCTCTCTACCCCACCTCTCTATACCCCACCTCTCTCTACCCCACCTCTCTCTATACCCTACCCTCTCTACCCCTCTCTCTCTCTACCCCACCTCTCTCTCTACCCCACCTCTCTCTCTCTACCCCACCACTCTCTCTACCCCTCTATCTCTACCACACCTCTCTATCTCTACCCCACCTCTCTCTCTACCCTACACTCTCTCTCTGCCCCACCTCTCTCTCTCTCTACCCCACATCTCTCTCTGCCCCACCTCTCTCTCTCTGCCCCACCTCTCTCTCTCTGCCCCACCTCTCTCTCTCTCTAACCCACCTCTCTCTCTACCCCACCTCTCTCTCTCTACCCCACATCTCTCTCTACCCCACCTCCTCTCTACCCCACCTCTCTCTACCCCACCTCTCTCTCTACCCACCTCTCTCTACCCCACCTCTCTCTACCCCACCTCTCTCTCTCTCTACCCCACCGCTCTCTCTCTCTACCCCACCTCTATCTCTACCACACCTCTCTATCTCTACCCCACCTCTCTCTCTCTCTACCCCACATCTCTCTCTGCCCCACCTCTCTCTCTCTCTGCCCCACCTCTCTCTCTCTGCCCCACTCTCTCTCTAACCCACCTCTCTACCCCACTCTCTCTCTCTCTACCCCACATCTCTCTCTACCCCACCTCTCTCTCTCTACCCCACCTCTCTACCCCACCTCTCTCTACCCCACCTCTCTCTACCCCACCTCTCTCTCTACCCCACCTCTCTCTACCCCACCTCTCTCTACCCCACCTCTGTCTATACCCAACCCTCTCTCTCTGCCCCACCTCTCTCTCTCTCTACCCCACATCTCTCGCTGCCCCACCTCTATCTCTCTCTCTGCCCCACCTCTCTCTGCCCCACCTCTCTCTCTGCCCCACCTCTCTACCCACCTCCTCTCTCTCTCTACCCCACATCTATCTCTACCCCACTCTCTCTACTCCACCTCTCTCTACCCCACCTCTCTCTCTCTCTACCCCACCTCTCTCTACCCCACCTCTGTCTATACCCAACTCTCTCTCTCTGCCCCACCTCTATCTCTCTCTGCCCCACCTCTCTCTGCCCCCACCTCTCTCTCTGCCCCACCTCTCTCTCCCTACCCCACCTCTCTCTCTCTCTACCCCACATCTATCTCTACCCCACCTCCTCTCTACTCCACCCTCTCTCTCTACCCCACCTCTCTCTCTACCCCACCTCTCTCTACCCCACCTCTGTCTATACCCAACCTCTCTCTCTCTGCCCCACCTCTCTCTCTCTACCCCACATCTCTCGCTGCCCCCACCTCTATCTCTCTCTGCCCCACCTCTCTCTCTGCCCCACCTCTCTCTGCCCCCCACCTCTCTCTCTCTCTACCCCACCTCTCTCTCTCTCTCTACCCCACATCTATCTCTACCCCACCTCTCTCTCTCTAACCCACCTCTCTCTACCCACCTCTCTCTACCCC
>NC_060173.1:7850818-7863318 GCF_021184085.1 Oncorhynchus gorbuscha
CTACCCCACCCACTTCCCCACACAGTAAAACGCGGTTCCGGTGGTTCCAGGAGAGTAGTGTGTACCGGGACGCTCCAGCCTTCGCCCTAGACGGAGTCTACATCTCTGAGCCCTGTCCCAACCATTGTGGAGGACACGGAGACTGTATCTCTGGAGTATGCTTCTGTGATATGGGCTATACAGGTAAGTACTGAGAGAGAGAGGAGAGGAACGAATAGGAGGGAGAGAGGGAGGGAGAGAAGGGGTAGAGAGAGAGGGAGGAGGGAGAGAGAGAGAGAGGGAGAGAGAGAGAGAGAGAGAGAGAGAGAGAGAGAGGAGAGAGAGAGAGAGGGAGAGAGGGAGAGAGAGAGAGAGAGAGAGAGAGAGAGAGAGAGAGAGAGAGAGAGAGAGAGAGAGAGAGAGAGAGAGAGAGAGAGAGAGAGAGAGAGAGAGAGAGAGAGAGAGAGAGAGAGAGGAGACAGAGGAGGAGGGAGGGAGGGAGGGAGGGAGGGAGGGAGGGAGGGAGGGAGGGGGAGGGAGGGAGGGAGGGAGGGGGAGGGAGGGAGGGAGGGAGGGAGGGAGGGAGGGAGGGAGGGGAGGGAGGGAGGAGAGGAGAGGAGAAAAGAGATGGTGAAATGGAGAAGGAAGAGTAGACCTCTGATAGTTGAGAATGGGAGTTGTTGAAAACAGTTTAGTGATTGTGATAAACAATGTGTTGCTTTCTCTTGTGTGTCTACGTGTTCCCCAGTGGAACAGGACAGCTGTGTGCCAGCAGTGGCCAGTCCCACAGAGCTGGTGGAGGGCTTTGAGAGCAAGCTGAGCCCGCTGTGGCAGAGCCTGAGTGGGGGTCAGGTTGGAGGCGGCTGTGGTACCATCAGCGAGGGCAAAGCCCTGTACTTCAGCAGCTCTGGGAAAAGACAGGCACTGACTGTCACCCTGGATACTACCAACATACGGTCAGTACACACGTTCTCCTGGGTGATCAGATTTACACCTGAGGGCTGCAGTGTTGCTTGTATTCCTTTTTCTTCCTTAAACTCTTTAACTAAAATCCTGGTCAGTTTAGACAGTCAGTTTAGTGCTGGACTGGAACAAAAGCCTGCAAAACACGGAACTGTAGATTCCAGTTTCCAGTGAACTAAAACCTGTGTCCTCCTGTGTGTCTTGTCTTGTCTGTCCGTCCCGTCCGTCCGTCTGTCCATGCAGGCTGGTGCAGTTCTACATCCGAATCGGAGGGAAGAACGTTGGACCCACCTGCACTAGACCTCGCTCCCGCAACGAAGGTGACTGACCATCACCATCACCATCGCTACTGACGATGTCCCACTTAAGCTCTCAATTCAATTCAATTCAATTCAATTCAAGGGGCTTTATTGGCACGGGAAACATGGGTTAACATTGCCAAAGCAAGTGAGGTAGATAATATACAAAAGTGAAATAAACAATTAAAATTAACAGTAAACATTACACATACAGAAGTTTCAAAACAATAAATACATTACAAATGTCATATTATATATTTACAGTGTTTTAACAATGTACAAATGGTTAAAGGACACAAGGGAAAATAAATAAGCATAAATATGGGTTGTATTTACAATGGTCTTTGTTCTTCACTGGTTGCCCTTTTCTTGTGGCAACAGGTCACACATCTTGCTGCTGTGATGGCACACTGTGGTATTTCAACCAGTTGATATGGGAGTTTATCAAAATTGGATTTGTTTTCGAATTCTTTGTGGATCTGTGTAATCTGAGGGAAATATGTCTCTCTAATATGGTCATACATTGGGCAGGAGGTCTCTTTAAACTCATAGCCGAACTCAATGGGTCTCTCTGCTTCCACCGTGTGGTGGTTTACTGACACTGCAGTGTGGATTATATTCAGTAGCTCTCAGGCTTTTCCCTGCCCTGTGTCTCCTGTCCATTTGATTGACTATTGAAGCCTTGTGTTTCAGCAGATCCTTTTCAAAAGTTAGAATAAAACAATGATGGTCTTTAAAAACAATCTGTGTCAGCGTATTGTGAACCACAAAGATATTTTGATTTTTGAGTCAGACCTTTAGTCATCTCCCAGATGTCTGTGAGGAGGGCAACTTGATGTACTGTTACGACCCATAATGCACCTTAACAATGAAAACTTTGTTACTTATTCTCATCCCTTCATGGATTTTAAAGGACAGTATTGTTGTATTGTATTCTTTAAGATGCAATCTCAACCACACTGCACACTACCCAAACCCATCTGGACAAGAGAAAAACCTATGTGAGAATGCTGTTCATCGACTACAGCTCGGCATTCAACACCCATAGTACCCTCCAAGCTCATCATCAAGCTCGAGACCCTGGGTCTCGACCCTGCCCTGTGCAACTGGGTACTGGACTTCCTGACGGGCCGCCCCCAGGTGGTGAGGGTAGGCAACAACATCTCCTCCCCGCTGATCCTCAACACTGGGGCCCCACAAGGGTGCGTTCTGAGCCCTCTCCTGTACTCCCTGTTCACCCACGACTGCGTGGCCACGCACGCCTCCAACTCAATCATCAAGTTTGCGGACGACACAACAGTGGTAGGCTTGATTACCAACAACGACGAGACGGCCTACAGGGAGGAGGTGAGGGCCCTCGGAGTGTGGTGTCAGGAAAATAACCTCACACTCAACGTCAACAAAACTAAGGAGATGATTGTGGACTTCAGGAAACAGCAGAGGGAGCACCCCCCTATCCACATCGACGGGACAGCAGTGGAGAGGGTAGTCAGTTTTAAGTTCCTCGGCGTACACATCACAGACAAACTGAATTGGTCCACCCACACAGACAGCATCGTGAAGAAGGCGCAGCAGCGCCTCTTCAACCCCAGGAGGCTGAAGAAATTTGGCTTGTCACCAAAAGCACTCAAACTTCTACAGATGCACAATCGAGAGCATCCTGTCGGGCTGTATCACCGCCTGGTACGGCAACTGCTCCACCCACAACCGTAAGGCTCTCCAGAGGGTAGTGAGGTCTGCACAACGTATCACCGGGGGCAAACTACCTGCCCTCCAGGACACCTACACCACCCGATGTTACAGGAAGGCCATGAAGATCATCAAGGACATCAACCACCCGAGCCACTGCCTGTTCACCCTGCTATCACCCAGAAGGCGAGGTCAGTACAGGTGCATCAAAGCTGGGACCGAGAGACTGAAAAACAGCTTCTATCTCAAGGCCATCAGACTGTTAAACAGCCACCACTAACGTTGAGTGGCTGCTGCCAACACACTGACTCAACTCCAGCCACTTTAATAATGGGAATTGATGGGAAATTATGTAAAATATATCACTAGCCACTTTAAACAATGCTACCTAATATAATGTTCCCTACATTATTCATCTCATATGCATACGTATATACTGTACTCTATATCATCTACTGCATCCTTATGTAATACATGTATCACTAGCCACTTTAACTATGCCACTTTGTTTACATACTCATCTCATATGTATATACTGCACTCAATACCAGCTACTGTAACTTGCCTATGCTGCTCTGTACCATCACTCATTCATATATCTTTATGTACATATTCTTTATCCCTTTACACTTGAGTGTATAAGGCAGTAGTTGTGGAATTGTTAGTTAGATTACTTGTTGGTTATTACTGCATTGTCGGAACTAGAAACACAAGCATTTCGCTACACTTGCATTAACATCTGCTAACCATGTGTATGTGACAAATACAATTGGATTTGATTTGATTTGATTTCTGACCTTTCTCCTCCTCTCCTCCTCTCCTCCTCTCCTCCTCTCCTACTCTCCTCCTCTCCTCCTCTCTTCCTCTCCTCCTCTCCTCCTCTCCTCCTCTCCTCCTCTCTTCCTCTCCTACTACTCTCCTCCTCTCCTCCTCTCCTCCTCTCCTCCTCCTCTCCTCCTTTCCACCTACTCTCCTCCTCTCCTCCTCTCCTCCTCCTCCTCTCCTCCTCTCCTCCTCCTCTCCTCCTCTCCTCCTCTCCTCCTCTCCTCCTCCTCCTCCTCCTCTCCTCCTCCTCCTCCTCTCCTCCTCTCCTCCTCCTCTCCTCCTCCTCTCCTCCTCCTCTCCTCCTCCTCCTCCTCCTCCTCCTCCTCCTCCTCCTCCTCCTCCTCCTCCTCCTCCTCCTCCTCCTCTCCTCCTCTCCTCCTCTCCTACTACTCTCCTCCTCCTCCCCTCCTCTTCTTCTCCTCCTCTCCTCCTCTCCTCCCCTCCTCTCCTCCTCTCCTACTACTCTCCTCCTCCTCCCCTCCTCTTCTTCTCCTCCTCTCCTCCTCTCCTCCCCTCCTCTCCTCCTCTCCTCCTCCTCTCCTCCCCTCCTCCCTCCTCATCTCCTAACTCCTCTCCCTCTCCTTCTCTCCTTCTACTCCCCTCCTCCTCCACCTCCTCATCTTCCCCCTCCTCTCCCCCTCCTCTCCTCCTCCTCCTCCTCCTCCCCCTCCTCCTCCTCCTCCTCCTCCTCATCTCCTCCCCCTTCTTTCCCCCTCCTCCTCTCCCCTCCTCCTCCTCCTCCTCCTCCCCTCCTCCTCCTCATGTCCTCCCCCCTCCTCTCCTCTCCTCCCCCTCCTCTCCTCCCCCTCCTCTCCTCCTCCTCCTCCTCTCCTCCCCCTCCTCTCTCTCCTCCTCCTGCCCCCTCCTCTCCTCCCCCTCCTCCTCTCCCTCCCCCTCCCTCTCCTCCTCCTGCCCCCTCCTCTCCTCCTCCTCCTCCTCCTCTCCTCCTCCTCCTCCTCTCCTCCTCCTCCTCTCCCCTCCTCCTCTCCTCCCCTCCCCTCCTCCTCCTCATGCCCCCCCTCCTCTCCTCTCCTTTTCCCCCTCCTCCTCTCCTCCTCCTCCTCCTCTCCTCCTCCTCTCCTCCTCCTCCTCTCCCCTCCTCCTCTCCTCCTCCTCCCCTCCTCCTCCTCATGTCCTCCCCCTCCTCTCCTCTCCTTTTTCCCCCTCCTCCTCACCTCCTCCTCCTCCTCCTCTCCTCCTCCTCTCCTCCTCTCCTCCCCCCTCCTCTCCTCCTCCTCCTCTCCTCCCTCCTCCTCTCCTCCCCCTCCTCTCCTCTCCTTTTCCCCCTCCTCCTCTCCTCCTCCCCCTCCCCTCCTCCCCTCCTCTCCTCCTCTCCTCCTCCTCTCCTCTCCTCCCCCTCCTCTCCTCCTCCTCTCCTCCCCCTCCTCCTCTCCTCCCCCTCCTCTCCTCCCCCTCCTCTCCTCTCCTTTTCCCCCCTCCTCCTCTCCTCCTCCTCCTCCTCTCCTCCTCCTCTCCTCCTCTCCTCCCCTCCTCCTCTCCTCCCCCCTCCTCCTCTCCTCCCCCTCCTCTCCTCCCCTCCTCTCCTCCTCTCCTCCTCCTCTCCTCTCCTCCCCCTCCTCTCCTCCCCCTCCTCCTCTCCTCCCCCCTCTCTCCTCCCCCTCCTCTCCTCCTCCTGCCCCCGTCTCCTTCTCTTTCCTCATCTGGTCCTCCAGGAGTGGTTGTCCAGTTCTCAACCAACAACGGGGTACAGTGGCAGTTCCTGAGAGAGCTGGACTTTGGCTCCTTCCTGGAACCCCAGGTGGTGACCATTGAACTGCCTCCAGCCGCCAAGACCCCCTACACAGTGTTCCGCTGGTGGCAGCCACAGCAAGGTGAGGAGTCATACCTGCCTCTAATAGCCCACAGCGAGGTGAGGAGTCAGACCTGCCTCTAATAGCCCACAGCAAGGTGAGGAGTCATACCTGCCTCTAATAGCCCACAGCAAGGTGAGGAGTCATATCTGCCTCTAATAGCCCACAGCAAGGTGAGGAGTCATACCTGCCTCTAATAGCCCACAGCAAGGTGAGGAGTCATACCTGCCTCTAATAGCCCACAGCAAGGTGAGGAGTCAGACCTGCCTCTAATAGCCCACAGCAAGGTGAGGAGTCAGACCTGCCTCTAATAGCCCACAGCAAGGTGAGGAGTCAGACCTGCCTCTAATAGCCCACAGCAAGGTGAGGAGTCAGACCTGCCTCTAATAGCCCACAGCAAGGTGAGGAGTCAGACCTGCCTCTAATAGCCCACAGCAAGGTGAGGAGTCATACCTGCCTCTAATAGCCCACAGCAAGGTGAGGAGTCATACCTGCCTCTAATAGCCCACAGCAAGGTGAGGAGTCATACCTGCCTCTAATAGCCCACAGCAAGGTGAGGAGTCAGACCTGCCTCTAATAGCCCACAGCGAGGTGAGGAGTCATACCTGCCTCTAATAGCCCACAGCAAGGTGAGGAGTCAGACCTGCCTCTAATAGCCCACAGCAAGGTGAGGAGTCAGACCTGCCTCTAATAGCCCACAGCAAGGTGAGGAGTCAGACCTGCCTCTAATAGCCCACAGCAAGGTGAGGAGTCATACCTGCCTCTAATAGCCCACAGCAAGGTGAGGAGTCATACCTGCCTCTAATAGCCCACAGCGAGGTGAGGAGTCAGATTTGCCTCTAATAGCCCACAGCAAGGTGAGGAGTCAGACCTGCTTCTTATAGCCCACATCTACGCAATCCACAAGGGCACGAAAGCCCAAACACACAGCACAGGTACTCTCACGCACCAACAGACATGGTAACAATACTGGGCAGCACCATGGTGACCAACAGACATGGTAACAATAGACATGGTAACAATACTGGGCAGCACCATGGTAACAACAGACATGGTAACAATACTGGGCAGCACCATGGTGACCAACAGACATGGTAACAATACTGGGCAGCACCATGGTGACCAACAGACATGGTAACAATACTGGACAGCACCATGGTGACCAACAGACATGGTAACAATACTGGGCAGCACCATGGTGACCAACAGACATGGTAACAATACTGGACAGCACCATGGTGACCAACAGACATGGTAACAATACTGGACAGCACCATGGTGACCAACAGACATGGTAACAATACTGGACAGCACCATGGTGACCAACAGACATGGTAACAATACTGGACAGCACCATGGTGACCAACAGACATGGTAACAATACTGGACAGCACCATGGTGACCAACAGACATGGTAACAATACTGGACAGCACCATGGTGACCAACAGACATGGTAACAATACTGGACAGCACCATGGTGACCAACAGACATGGTAACAATACTGGACAGCACCATGGTGACCAACAGACATGGTAACAATACTGGACAGCACCATGGTGACCAACAGACACATATATACAAGTACAATCAGCGGGAACAGGGGCCTGGTGTGCACAATGAAAGTTCCAGAAGGATCCATGACACCTCTATACGCCAATGTAGATATTACATTAAAAACCTTCTTTTTTTTTATCCCAACCACAATAGTCATTTACAACATGAGCAATGTCTACACTGTATTTCTGATCAATTTGATGTTATTTTAATGGACAGAAAATGGACATTCTATGTGACCACAAACTTTTGAATGGTAGTGTATATTTGGTACCTATATATTTGTTGCCTACAGTATACAGGAAATAGAACTACTCTTACAGCCCACAGTATACAGGAAATAGAACTACTCTTACAGCCCACAGTATACAGGAAATAGAACTACTCTTACAGCCCACAGTATACAGGAAATAGAACTACTCTTACAGCCCACAGTATACAGGAAATAGAACTACTCTTACAGCCCACAGTATACAGGAAATAGAACTACTCTTACAGCCCACAGTATACAGGAAATAGAACTACTCTTACAGCCCACAGTATACAGGAAATAGAACTACTCTTACAGCCCACAGTATACAGGAAATAGAACTACTCTTACAGCCCACAGTATACAGGAAATAGAACTACTCTTACAGCCCACAGTATACAGGAAATAGAACTACTCTTACAGCCCACAGTATACAGGAAATAGAACTACTCTTACAGCCCACAGTATACAGGAAATAGAACTACTCTTACAGTCCACAGTATACAGGAAATAGAACTACTCTTACAGCCCACAGTATACAGGAAATAGAACTACTCTTACAGCCCACAGTATACAGGAAATAGAACTACTCTTACAGTCCACAGTATACAGGAAGTAGAACTACTCTTACAGCCCACATCATACAGGAAGTAGAACTACTCTTACAGTCCACAGTATACAGGAAATAGAACTACTCTTACAGCCCACATCATACAGGAAGTAGAACTACTCTTACAGTCCACATCATACAGGAAGTAGAACTACTCTTACAGCCCACAGTGTACAGGAAATAGCACTACTCTTATACCTTTCATACAATTGGCCCGAGCCGAGCCAAACAGAGCTGGCCTTGTTATTCATCCACCATTTTTTTAAATCTGGAAACGTGCTGGAAAGGTCAATAGGGTGACAAGGGTCAAGGGTCAAGCGTCATACAGAGTATCTCTGTCCCTCCGCAGGTAAACACTCAGCCCAGTGGGCTCTGGATGACGTCCTGATAGGTATGAACGACAGCTCCAGGACTGGTTTCCATGACAAGTTCGCCGGGACGTCCCCTCTGAGACACAACTGGCACCGTGTCCAGGGAGGAGAGGTCACAGTGGACTGTTTGTCTCTGGACACGGCTCTGTCCTTCTACTCCGATGCCACAGACAGTGAGTCAAGCTACTGCGTACACACACACACACACACACACACACACAAATTAGCTCGACGAACCGGTGCCTGTATATAGCCTCTCTACTCTATATAGCCTCACTACTGTATATAACCTCTCTACTGTACATAGTCCCTCTACTCGGTATAGCCTCACTACTGTCTATAGCCTCTCTACTGTCTATAGCCTCTCTACTGTCTATAACCTCTCTACTGTATATAACCTCACTACTGTCTATAGCCTCTCTACTGTATATAACCTCTCTACTTTTATAACCTCTCTACTGTATATAACCTCTCTACTTTTATAACCTCTCTACTTTTATAACCTCTCTACTGTATATAACCTCTCTACTTTTATAACCTCTCTACTGTCTATAGCCTCTCTATTGTATATAGCCTCTCTACTGTATATAACCTCTCTACTGTATATAGCCCCTCTACTGTATATAGCCTCTCTACTGTATATAGCCTCTCTACTGTATATAGCCTCTCTACTGTATATAACCTCTCTACTGTATATAACCTCTCTACTGTATATAACCTCTCTACTTTTATAACCTCTCTACTGTATATAACCTCTCTACTTTTATAACCTCTCTACTGTATATAGCCTCTCTACTGTATATAGCCTCTCTACTGTATATAGTCTCTCTACTGTATATAGTCTCTCTACTGTATATAGCCTCTCTACTGTATATAACCTCTCTAATTTTATAACCTCTCTACTGTATATAGTCTCTCTACTGTATATAGCCTCTCTACTGTATATAACCTCTCTACTTTTATAACCTCTCTACTTTTATAACCTCTCTACTGTCTATAGCCTCTCTACTGTATATAGTCTCTCTACTGTATATAGCCTCTCTACTGTATATAGCATCTCTACTGTATATAACCTCTCTACTGTATATAGCCTCTCTACTGTATATAACCTCTCTACTGTATATAGCCTCTCTACTGTATATAGCCTCTCTACTGTATATAACCTCTCTACTTTTATAGCCTCGCTACTGTATGTAGCCTCTCTACTGTATATAACCTCTCTACTGTATATAGCCTCTCTACTGTCTATAGCCTCTCTACTGTCTATAGCCTCTCTACTGTCTATAGCCTCTCTACTGTATATAACCTCTCTACTGTATATAGCCTCTCTACTGTATATAACCTCACTACTGTCTATAGCCTCTCTACTGTATATAACCTCTCTACTGTATATAACCTCTCTACTGTATATAACCTCTCTACTGTATATAACCTCTCTACTGTCTATAGCCTCTCTACTGTATATAACCTCTCTACTGTATATAGCCTCTCTACTGTCTATAGCCTCTCTACTGTATATAACCTCTCTACTGTATATAACCTCACTACTGTCTATAGCCTCTCTACTGTCTATAGCCTCTCTACTGTCTATAGCCTCTCTACTGTATATAACCTCTCTACTGTATATAACCTCACTACTGTCTATAGCCCCTCTACTGTATATAACCTCTCTACTGTATATAACCTCACTACTGTATATAACCTCTCTACTGTATATTATCTCACTACTGTATATAACCTCTCTACTGTATATAACCTCTCTACTGTATATAGCCTCTCTACTGTCTATAGCCTCTCTACTGTATATAACCTCTCTACTGTATATAACCTCACTACTGTCTATAGCCTCTCTACTGTCTATAGCCTCTCTACTGTATATAACCTCTCTACTGTATATAACCTCACTACTGTATATAACCTCTCTACTGTATATAACCTCACTACTGTATATAGCCTCTCTACTGTCTATAGCCTCTCTACTGTCTATAGCCTCTCTACTGTATATAACCTCTCTACTGTATATAACCTCACTACTGTCTATAGCCTCTCTACTGTATATAACCTCTCTACTGTATATAACCTCACTACTGTATATAGCCTCTCTACTGTATATAGCCTCTCTACTGTATATAACCTCTCTACTGTATATAACCTCTCTACTGTATATAACCTCTCTACTGTATATAGCCTCTCTACTGTATATAACCTCTCTACTGTATATAGCCTCACTACTGTCTATAGCCTCTCTACTGTATATAGCCTCTCTACTGTATATAACCTCTCTTCTGTATATAGCCTCTCTACTGTATATAGCCTCTCTACTCTATATAACCTCTCTACTGTCTATAGCCTCTCTACTGTATATAGCCTCTCTACTGTATATAACCTCTCTACTGTATATAACCTCACTACTGTATATAACCTCTCTACTGTATATAACCTCTCTACTTTTATAGCCTCTCTACTGTATATAACCTCTCTACTGTATATATCCTCTCTACTCTCTATAACCTCTCTACTGTCTATAACCTCTCTACTGTCTATAACCTCTCTACTGTCTATAGCCTCTCTACTGTATATAACCTCTCTACTGTCTATAACCTCTCTACTGTCTATAGCCTCTCTACTGTATATAACCTCTCTACTGTCTATAGCCTCTCTACTGTATATAACCTCTCTACTTTTATAACCTCTCTACTGTATATAGTCTCTCTACTGTATATAGTCTCTCTACTGTCTATAACCTCTCTACTGTCTATAGCCTCTCTACTGTATATAACCTCTCTACTTTTATAACCTCTCTACTGTATATAGTCTCTCTACTGTATATAACCTCTCTACTGTATATAACCTCTCTACTGTATATAGTATGTATTTCACTGAATACCTGTTGTATTTGATGACAGATGTTTACCTTGTCAGCTCGGGGGATTCTATCTTGCAACGTTTTGGTTACTAGTCCAACGCTCTAACCACTAGACTACCTGCCACCCCTCCACTCTAACCACTAGACTACCTGCCGCCCCTCCACTCTAACCACTAGACTACCTGCCGCCCCTCCACTCTAACCACTAGACTACCTGCCACCCCTCCACTCTAACCACTATTCTACCTGCCAACCCTCCACTCTAACCACTAGACTACCTGCCGCCCCTCCACTCTAACCACTAGACTACCTGCCGCCCCTCCACTCTAACCACTAGTCTACCTGCCGCCCCTCCACTCTAACCACTAGTCTACCTGCCGCCCCTCCACTCTAACCACTAGGCTACCTGCCAACCCTCCACTCTAACCACTAGGCTACCCTGTCACCCCTCCACTCTAACCACTAGGCTACTAGGTTATGACATGTTCTGCTACTGCATTACCAATACTCCAGGGTGTGTTCAATCAGCCATTTGTCATGTATAACACCCTGGTTGTCATTTACACAACCCGTGGCATTTGAATTATTAATATTTAACTTTAACACCCTGGTGTCTTTCTGTGTCTTTCTCTCCCTCCATAGAAGCCACGGTACAGAGAGCTGGGACACTGTAATCCATCCCGAGTCCATTAACTAGCCCCTATGTTAACCATGTCCCCCTCTCTCTCTTTCTCTCTCTCTGCCTCTCTCTCTCTGCCTCTCTCTGCCTCTCTCTGCCTCTCTCTCTGCCTCTCTCTCTGCCTTTCTCTGCCTCTCCAGAGAAGCCACGGTACAGAGAGCTGGGACACTGTAACCCATCCCTAACCCATGAACTAGCCCCTATGTTAACCATCTCTCTCTCTCTCTCTCTCTCTCTCTCTCTCTGCCTCTCCAGAGAAGCCACGGTACAGAGAGCTGGGACACTGTAACCCATCCCTAACCCATGAACTAGCCCCTATGTTAACCATCTCTCTCTCTCTCTCTCTCTGCCTCTCCAGAGAAGCCACGGTACAGAGAGCTGGGACACTGTAACCCATCCCTAACCCATGAACTAGCCCCTATGTTAACCATCTCTCTCTCTCTCTCTCTCTCTCTCTCTCTCTCTGCCTCTCCAGAGAAGCCACGGTACAGAGAGCTGGGACACTGTAACCCATCCCTAACCCATGAACTAGCCCCTATGTTAACCATCTCTCTCTCTCTCTCTCTCTGCCTCTCCAGAGAAGCCACGGTACAGAGAGCTGG
>NC_060173.1:7870818-7908318 GCF_021184085.1 Oncorhynchus gorbuscha
GAGAAGAACCACATATCACAGTCGTAGTAAGTACATGATCCTCAAATCCAACCCCCCCCCCTCAAAAAATTTGATATTATTTGTCACATACACGTGTTTAAGCAGATGTTATTGCGGGTGTTGCGAAATGCTTGTGTTTTCTAGCTCCGACAGTGCTGTAATATCTAACAAGTAATATCTAACAATACACGCAATCTAAAGTAAAATAATGAAATGAAGAATATATAAATATAAAGTAGTTATCACCAAAGTCAGTGCTAGTAGGGAAAGACGAGTGATGGGGTGGTGGAACAAGAATGACTGGGATGTTTCCTTAAAGATACTCTTTAATGAGATAGAGTTTCAGATGTTTTCAGAAGACTGGCAGGGACTCTGCTGTCCTAGCTTCAGGGGGAAGATGGACAGGGACTCTGCTGTTCTAGCTTCAGGGGGAAGATGGACAGGGACTCTGCTGTCCTAGCATCAGGGGGAAGATGGACAGGGACTCTGCTGTCCTAGCATCAGGGGGAAGATGGACAGGGACTCTGCTGTTCTAGCTTCAGGGGGAAGATGGACAGGGACTCTGCTGTCCTAGCTTCAGGGGGAAGATGGACGGGTACTCTGCTGTCCTAGCTTCAGGGGGAAGATGGACAGGGACTCTGCTGTCCTAGCTTCAGGGGGAAGACGGGCAGGGACTCTGCATTCCTAGCTTCAGGGGGAAGACGAGCAGGGACTCTGCTGTCCTAGCTTCAGGGGGAAGATGGACCGGGACTCTGCTGTCCTAGCTTCAGGGGGAAGACGAGCAGGGACTCTGCTGTCCTAGCTTCAGGGGGAAGACGGACCGGGACTCTGCTGTCCTAGCTTCAGGGGGAAGATGGGAAGGGACTCTGTTGTCCTAGCTTCAGGGGGAGAAGCTGGTTTCACCAATGGGGTGTCGGAACAGAGAAGAGCTTTGACAGTACATACACAGCATTTTCCCTAGAAGACTCAGTAAGTGTACTTTCTCATTGATTATAAATCATCTTAATTTCTCTTTCTGTGTTCCTGTATTTTGTAGGAAGGTCTACGTATGTTGGTGTCGAGGGACCTGGACTGTACCAGCACACTTTACATCCAGTTCTCCTTCAAGTTCATCACTAAGGGTAGGTCACTCGATTTCACACACATTCTGTCTCTATCCGCTTGCAGTTATGATACATGCTGTACAGCCTGTTTGAAGTAGTGTGTGTTTTGTGTTTGTTTTTTTACCCCTTTTTCTCCCCAATTCCCTCTTTCTGGGACTCACCCACAAACAGGACCAAGCCTGGTCTGCAGAGGAGTGACGTACTTCATCCTAGCTGCACTAACTCCCCAATGAGATAGGGTGCAGGCCAGACAGAAGGCTGTTAGCCAGCCTGCCAGCTTTGTGGAGTCTGCCACTAGCACAGTCAGTGTAGTCAGCTCAGCTATCCCCTCAGCTATCCCCATTGAGACCGTGTCTGTGCCTCAATCTAGGTTGGGCAAATGACCCCCTTTTTCGGGGTATCCAATTGTTAGTAGCTACTATCTTGTCTCATCGCTACAACTCCCGTACGGGCTCGGGAGAGACGAAGGTTGAAAGCCACGCATCCTCCGAAACACAACCCAACCAAGCCAAGCCGCACTGCTTCTTAACACAGTGCGCATCCAACCCGGAAGCCAGCCGCACCAATGTGTCGGAGGAAACACGGTGCACCTGGCGACCTGGTTAGCGCGCACTGCGCCCGGCCCGCCACAGGAGTCGCTGGTGCGCGATGAGACATCCCTACCGACCAAACCTGGACGAAGCGGGGCCAATTGTGCATCGCCCCATGGACCTCCCGGTCACGGCCGGCTGCGACAGAGCCTGGGCTCGATCATTGGTGGCACAGCTAGCACTGCGATGCAGTGCCTTAGACCACTGCGCCACCCGGGAGGCCTCTTGTTTTGTGTTTTTGTTGATTTGTTGTACAGCATGTTGACTCTGTGTGTTCTGTTTCCCAGGTGTCCCAGAACGGTCCCACTCGGTGCTGCTGCAGTACTCAGTGAACGGAGGAATCAGCTGGTTGCTGTTAGATGAGTTCTACTTCCCCACCTCAACCGACACGCTGTTCCTACACCTCCCTCTGCCTGCCAGGGCCCAGACCAACGCTACCCGCTTCAGACTCTGGCAGCCCTACAACAGTGGTGAGTAGAGTATACAGGGACACATACACACACAAAGACACACACACAGAGACACACACAGAGACACACACACACACACACACAGAGACACATACATACACAGAAAGACACACACACACACACACAGAGACACATACATACACAGAAAGACACACACACACACACAGAGACACACACAGAGACACACACACACACACACAGAGAGACACACACAGAGACACACACACACAGACACACACACGCACACATACACACACACAGAGACACACAGAGAGACACACACACAGACACACACACAGACACACACACACACACACACACACAGAGACACATACATACACAGAAAGACACACACACACACACAGAGACACACACAGAGACACACACACACACACACAGAGACACACACAGAGACACACACACACAGACACACACACGCACACACACACACAGAGGCACACACACACACACAGACACACACAGAGACACACACACACAGACACACACACGCACACATACACACACACAGAGACACACACAGAGACACACACACAGACACACACACAGACACACACACACACACACACACACAGAGACACATACATACACAGAAAGACCAAATTTCCCCTTACGTTGATGACTATTGCAAATCCAGTCAGTTTTTCACGTTGATTCAACATCATCACCTTGAATTTCTTGGTTGAAAATGTCATGGAAACAACGTTGATTCAACCAGTTTTTTGCCCAGTGGGATATGGTGGGGACACACTGTATGTCTGACTGGTTATATATGTCTCCTGTAGGTAAGAAAGAGGAGGTGTGGGTGATTGATGACCTGATCATCGATGGAAGCTCGCTCAACAACCCACCCGTAGTCTCAGACAACTTCGAGGGCGGACCCCAAAACTACAACTGGCTCTTCTACCCAGGAGGCAACACTGGACTCTACTGCCCTTACCAGAAGAGTGGCCTGTGAGTAGTACCACCTGCCTCTTGTACACTGTGAAGGCCTTCCACTGTACCTCCAGACCTTATCTCTGTGTGTTGGGTCATAGTCCACTTCAAATCAGTCAATTCAGGAAGTAAACTAACATCGTAGTTTAGGGTTTCCTTAAGAGTCTATTGATGCACCTGTGCATCAATCTAAGTCACGTAAATAAAACACATCCCCATCCAAATCTGTCTGTTTAAAAACTAGAGAAATCATCTTTGCATGGGCTGCGTCTCAATCCTTCCACATCCTCCTATATCTGCCTTCCACGTCCTCCTTTGTCGGCCTTCCACATCCTCCTATGTCTACCTTCCACGTCCTCCTAAGTTCGGCCTTCCACGTCCTCCTTTGTCGGCCTTCCACATCCTCCTATGTCTACCTTCCACGTCCTCCTAAGTTCGGCCTTCCACGTTCTCCTATGTCGGCCTTCCACGTCCTCCTAAGTTCGGCCTTCCACGTCCTCCTAAGTTCGGCCTTCCACGTCCTCCTCCTTTGTCGGCCTTCCACGTCCTCCTTTTGGCCTTCCACGTCCTCCTAAGTTTGGCCTTCCACGTCCTCCTAAGTTCGGCCTTCCACGTCCTCCTTAGTCGGCCTTCCACATCCTCCTATGTCTACCTTCCACGTCCTCCTAAGTTCGGCCTTCCACGTCCTCCTAAGTTCGGCCCTCCACGTCCTCCTAAGTTCGGCCTTCCACGTCCTCCTTTGTCGGCCTTCCACGTCCTCCTAAGTTTGGCCTTCCACGTCCTCCTAAGTTCGGCCTTCCACGTCCTCCTTTGTCGGCCTTCCACATCCTCCTATATCTGCCTTCCACGTCCTCCTTTGTCGGCCTTCCACATCCTCCTATGTCTACCTTCCACGTCCTCCTAAGTTCGGCCTTCCACGTTCTCCTATGTCGGCCTTCCACGTCCTCCTAAGTTCGGCCTTCCACGTCCTCCTAAGTTCGGCCTTCCACGTCCTCCTAAGTTCGGCCTTCCACGTCCTCCTTTGTCGGCCTTCCACGTCCTCCTAAGTTTGGCCTTCCACGTCCTCCTAAGTTCGGCCTTCCACGTCCTCCTAAGTTCGGCCTTCCACGTCCTCTTAAGTTCAGCCTTCCACGTCCTCCTAAGTTCGGCCTTCCACGTCCTCCTAAGTTAGGCCTTCCACATCCTCCTATGTTCGGCCTTCCACGTCCTCCTAAGTTCGGCCTTCCACGTCCTCCTAAGTTCGCCCTTCCACGTCCTCCTATGTCGGCCTTCCACGTCCTCCTAAGTTCGGCCTTCCACATCCTCCTATGTTCGGCCTTCCACGTCCTCCTAAGTTCAGCCTTCCACGTCCTCCTATGTCGGCCTTCCACGTACTCCTATGTCGGCCTTCCACGTCCTCCTAAGTTCGGCCTTCCACGTCCTCCTAAGTTCGGCCTTCCACGTCCTCCTAAGTTCGGCCTTCCACGTCCTCCTAAGTTCGGCCTTCCACGTCCTCCTATGTTCGGCCTTCCACGTCCTCCTAAGTTCGGCCTTCCACGTCCTCCTAAGTTCGGCCTTCCACGTCTTCCTAAGTTCGGCCTTCCACGTCCTCCTAAGTTCGGCCTTCCATGTCTGCGGTGGACGGTAGACAAACTACAGCGGTGTCTGTCAGTTTGTGGTGAAAATCTTCTTACGAAAAATGTTTGTAGCAGCCGACCCCTCTATAGAAGGGAGACATTCTCACGAACACAACGGTGTTCTCCCTTTTGCTCGACGACCCTCACCAGTGTCACGGGACGAGTCTGAAGGTAACCAATACTGTTTTGTAACATGTATTATAGAACCATAGAGGTAGTTTTGTGCCGACAAAAAAGAAGAAATTATAAATATGTATCCCAAAAACTACACCATTTCCTGATCTTTCTTATATCTCCTAGATATAGGACAGACACTTCAAAACCCTATTCCTTATGATTTATTTCTTTGCCATTATGAATGTGTTATTCAATGTGTTTCTATGTGCTATAGTAATAAAAGCCCAAATCTATATTTTATCAAATGATTGTAAAAAAAAATGTAATGTGTATATATATATATATATATCTACAGGGATCCTAATATTGAATGTAAAATAGCTAAATGCTAATAGCTAAATGCTAATAGCTAAATGCTAATAGCTAAATGCTACTAGCTAAATGTTCCATGGTTCGACCATCTTAAAAAATATCCATATGTTAGCTTAGTAGAACCCTTCCCCCTAATGACTTAGACTTTTAGAGGTTAACGGAAAATAAATAAATCCAATTCAAATTGGATTTGGAATGTCAGTATACTTCCTGAATCGACTGAATTGAGTTGGACTTGAGCCCAACCCCTGCTGACAAAGCATTGTTGACAACGGACTGTGTCTCTGTGTGTACAGGGAGAAGGATGAGTCGGCCATGGTGTTTTTATCCAGTGAGCTGGGAGAACATTCAATAACCACCAGAGACATCGACGTCAACGAGAACACCATCATCCAGTTTGAGGTATGAACACACACACACACACACACACACACACACACACACACACACACACACACACACACACACACACACACACACACACACACACACACACACACACACACACACACACACACACACACACACGTCCTACGAGAACACTATCATCCAGTTTGAGGTATGAACAGTAGAGAGCAAACAGACTGCCTGGTTGGGAAAACAAAGTGGGCAAGGAAAGGAGTGAAGGAAAAGAGGAAATGAATGGGGAAAGAGGAGAGGAATGAGTGGGGTATGAACAGAGAGAGATAACAGAGAGATAACAGAGTGACTGAGAGGAGAGAGAAGGCCTGGGGTAGAAGAGGAGAGGAATGAGTGGGGTATGAACAGAGAGAGATAACAGAGAGAGATAACAGAGAGACTGAGAGGAGAGAGAAGGCCTGGGGTAGAAGAGGAGAGGAATGAGTGGGGTATGAACAGAGAGATAACAGAGAGACTGAGAGGAGAGAGAAGGCCTGGGGTAGAAGAGGAGAGGAATGAGTGGGGTATGAACAGAGAGAGATAACAGAGAGACTGAGAGGAGAGAGAAGGCCTGGGGTAGAAGAGGAGAGGAATGAGTGGGGTATGAACAGAGAGAGATAACAGAGAGACTGAGAGGAGAGAGAAGGCCTGGGGTAGAAGAGGAGAGGAATGAGTGGGGTATGAACAGAGAGAGATAACAGAGAGACTGAGAGGAGAGAGAAGGCCTGAGGTAGAAGAGGAGAGGAATGAGTGGGGTATGAACAGAGAGAGATAACAGAGAGAGATAACAGAGAGACTGAGAGGAGAGAAAAGGCCTGGGGTAGATGAGGAGAGGAATGAGTGGGGTATGAACAGAGAGAGATAACAGAGAGAGATAACAGAGAGACTGAGAGGAGAGAGAAGGCCTGGGGTAGAAGAGGAGAGGAATGAGTGGGGTATGAACAGAGAGAGATAACAGAGAGAGATAACAGAGAGACTGAGAGGAGAGAAAAGGCCTGGGGTAGAAGAGGAGAGGAATGAGTGGGGTATGAACAGAGAGAGATAACAGAGAGAGATAACAGAGAGACTGAGAGGAGAGAGAAGGCCTGGGGTAGAAGAGGAGAGGAATGAGTGGGGTATGAACAGAGAGAGATAACAGAGAGACTGAGAGGAGAGAGAAGGCCTGGGGTAGAAGAGGAGAGGAATGAGTGGGGTATGAACAGAGAGAGATAACAGAGAGACTGAGAGGAGAGAGAAGGCCTGGGGTAGAAGAGGAGAGGAATGAGTGGGGTATGAAGAGAGATAACAGAGAGACTGAGAGGAGAGAGAAGGCAGAGAGAGATAACAGAGAGACTGAGAGGAGAGAGAAGGCCTGGGGTAGAAGAGGAGAGGAATGAGTGGGGTATGAACAGAGAGAGATAACAGAGAGAGATAACAGAGAGACTGAGAGGAGAGAGAAGGCCTGGGGTAGAAGAGGAGAGGAATGAGTGGGGTATGAACAGAGAGAGATAACAGAGAGACTGAGAGGAGAGAGAAGGCCTGGGGTAGAAGAGGAGAGGAATGAGTGGGGTATGAACAGAGAGAGATAACAGAGAGAGATAACAGAACTGAGAGGAGAGAGAAGGCCTGGGGTAGAAGAGAGAGGAATAATGAACAGAGAGAGATAACAGAGAGACTGAGAGGAGAGAAAAGGCCTGGGGTAGATGAATGCTGAAAGAGGAACTCAATGGGGAAAATAATCCTAATATACTGTAAAAGTGGAGGGCAAAGCAAAGGGTTTTTGAAATGATAATGACTCATTTATATGCTTGATTCCTATTAATAATCAGTCAGTATAATTACTCTCCTCTGTGATGTAGGCAGGTTAATGATCATAATTATGTTATGGAAATAATGAATCGTATTATAATAATAGGAACTTGAAAATGTAGGAAAATGGTAAGCTTGTTTCAGAGGTCCAGAATTATTTTATGTTTATTGAAAATGTTTCTTGCTGAAGCTCCCTTAAGGCAGTGGGTATAGAACTGGTAGATCTTGTTTGGTTTTGGATAAAGATGTTATGGTTTATTATGGTAATAATTATATGTTAGCAATATGATAAGAAGTATACCTGATCAATTTCAGATCAACGTGGGCTGCACGGCAGACAGCTCCGCCTCTAACCCGGTACGACTGGAATTCTCCAGGGACTTTGGATCCACCTGGTACCTCCTGGTGCCCTTGTGTTCAGGAGGCCCCCAGCCCTCTTCCCTGTGCTCCACAGAGCTGCACCCTGCCAGTGTCTACTACCCGGGAACCACCCAGGGCTGGAGACGGGAGGTCATCCACTTTGACAAGCTGAGACTCTGCGGGTGAGGTTCCTTTCTGGGATTTGTTTTCCTGATAACTTGTGCTTCTGCTTTTTCTTTTCTCTTTGGAGTCTAGGCTGGGTTTCTCGAAAAGTGTTGTGCAAATGCTGATGGGAAGGAAAAAAATGTCTTTGTTAGAGTTTTTTTTTGCGATTGCTTACACACTTGTTGCGGAATTTGGCTCAAGCCAACTAAGACACAACCCTTGGAGATAAACATTTCACTTCCTACGTCAAAATTAAATACTCCGCAATCGAGACCTAACAATCCTTTTTTCAAAATGGCATTTTTGCTACAAAATGATAACACACACAGGCACCATTTGAACGACTCTTTCAAAGCAGCAACACACTGACAAACTTTTATACAAAACACTGCTGTCTTTTAGTACTTTGTATACCTTTTCAATGTTCTCATACAGGCTTCTGTTCCAGAATGTTCCAGTACATCTACTCACATTTCAATGTTCTCATACAGGCTTCTGTTCCAGAATGTTCCAGTACAGTACATACAGGCTTCTGTTCCAGAATGTTCCAGTACAGTACATACAGGCTTCTGTTCCAGAATATTCCAGTACAGTACATAAAGGCTTCTGTTCCAGAATGTTCCAGTACAGTACATACAGGCTTCTGTTCCAGAATTTTCCAGTACAGTACATACAGGCTTCTGTTCCAGAATGTTCCAGTACAGTACATACAGGCTTCTGTTCCAGAATGTTCCAGTACAGTACATACAGGCTTCTGTTCCAGAATGTTCCAGTACAGTACATACAGGCTTCTGTTCCAGAATGTTCCAGTACAGTACATACAGGCTTCTGTTCCAGAATGTTCCAGTACAGTACATACAGGCTTCTGTTCCAGAATGTTCCAGTACAGTACATACAGGCTTCTGTTCCAGAATGTTCCAGTACAGTACATACAGGCTTCTGTTCCAGAATGTTCCAGTACATCTACTCACATTTCAATTTAACACAAACATAGAAAGGCGTCAGACAAAATATTATATAGCGCTTATATTTTTCCCCATTGCAGGTTTTTACAACAACAACAACAACAACAACAAAAAAAACACAAAGAAAAGTAGAATTACAGTACAGTAATCAATACAATATGTTACCGTAAACTCACGGAAACAAAAATAAAAAAATTACAGTGCAGTGTTAAACAAAAAACATTTTCATTTGACCTTTATTTGACCTTTATTTGACCTTTATTTAACCTTTATTTAACTAGTCAGTTAAGAACAAATTCTTATTTTCAATGACGGCCTAGGAACAGTGGGTTAACTGCCTGTTCAGAGGCAGATTTGCGCCTTGCCAGCTCGGGAATTTGAACTTGCAACCTTCCGGTTACTCATCCAACGCTCTAACCACTAGGCTAACCTGCCACCCCCAAAAAATGTGTTTTGTAAAAGATGGGGTGGATGGTTCATGGATCCCGTCTTCTGTTAGTGTTTGGCCACATCACCTCCCTGGCTAGGCAACGGGGTCATCCCTGGCTAGGCAACGGGGTCATCCCTGACTAGGCAACGGGGTCATCCCTGGCTAGGCAACGGGGTCATCCCTGACTAGGCAACGGGGTCATCCCTGGCTAGGCAACGGGGTCATCCCTGACTAGGCAACGGGGTCATCCCTGGCTAGGCAACGGGGTCATCCCTGGCTAGGCAACGGGGTCATCCCTGGCTAGGCAACGGGGTCATCCCTGGCTAGGCAACGGGGTCATCCCTGACTAGGCAACGGGGTCATCCCTGGCTAGGCAACGGGGTCATCCCTGGCTAGGCAACGGGGTCATCCCTGGCTAGGCAACGGGGTCATCCCTGGCTAGGCAACGGGGTCATCCCTGGCTAGGCAACGGGGTCATCCAGGCAACGGAGTCATCCCTGGCTAGACAACGGGGTCATCCCTGGCTAGGCAACGGGGTCATCCCTGGCTAGGCAACGGGGTCATCCCTGACTAGGCAACGGGGTCATCCCTGGCTAGGCAACGGGGTCATCCCTGGCTAGGCAACGGGGTCATCCCTGGCTAGGCAACGGGGTCATCCCTGACTAGGCAACGGGGTCATCCCTGGCTAGGCAACGGGGTCATCCCTGGCTTGGCAACGGGGTGGGTATCCAACCCTGGACTGACCCCCTGACCCCCACCTCAGTGTCTCCGCATGCCTCTTCCATTACTTGCAGAAGAGGCAGGGGGGCATGTGGTTGGCGGGCATACACTTTCCAACACCATTTACTGCATTATGTAGTGCATCCAGATAATGTGTGCAGTATTGTAGGGACCGGGGTTGCCATAGTGATGGAGAACTCCTTGCAGACAAATGGCGGCCCACAAGGGGATATTTCCCCCTCTCTGCCCAGGGACATTCACAACGACTCTTTGTCCTATAACAACCCCCCTCTCTGCCCAGGGACATTCACAACGACTCTTTGTCTACCTCTTCCTCTTCCTCTCTCTCTACCTCTACCTCTTCCTCTACCTCTTCCTCTCTCTCTTCCTCTACCTCTTCCTCTTCCTCTTCCTGTGTGTGTGTGTGTGTGTGTGTGTGTGTGTGTGTGTGTGTGTGTGTGTGTGTGTGTGTGTGTGTGTGTGTGTGTGTGTGTGTGTGTGTGTGTGTGTGTGTGTGTGTGTGTGTGTGTGTGTGTGTGTGTGTGTGTGTGTGTGTGTGTGTGTGGGTATGTTTTTCATTTTGAAAAGAAGAGATTTCATTCTTGAACGAAGTGTCTAATGTAGGAAACAGTGTGTAGTGTTTTGCAAAGCGTGTTGCAGAATTACAAACAAACAAACAAACAAACAAACAAACAAACAAACAAACAAACAAACAAACAAAGCAGAAAGTGTTTTTGTATCTTTGTTTAAAAAGTTACGGTTTTGATATTTTTGTCTAAACATTCACTTTCAGTGTGTAAACAATCGGCAAAAACTGTAATACATTTGATTCATTGATTGATTGATTCAGTGATTCATTGATTCATTGATTCAGTGATTCATTGATTCATTGATTCATTGATTCATTGATTGATTGATTGATTCAGTGATTCATTGATTAATTGATTGATTGATTAATTCAGTGATTCATTGATTTATTGATGCATTGCTACGATCGTTCTCTCACCTCCGCCCACGCCAGCTCCATCCGGTTCCGTTGGTACCAGGGCTTCTTCTCCAGCAGTTCCTCCCCTCCTACCTGGGCCCTGGACAGTGTGTACATTGGCCCCCAGTGCCAGGACATGTGTAACGGACACGGGACGTGTGTGAAGGGGACACACTGTGTCTGTGACCCAGGCTACTCTGGCGCAGACTGCTCCCAACCTGACACACTCAACCCTGATTTTCTCAAGGAAGACTTTGAAGGTAGGCAGTGGTAGAGTAATTGCGGGTAGATTTTGTATGGTTTCGGATGGCGGGTTATAGTAAACCCTAACCCCCACACCCCCCCTAATCTTGTCCCTAATCCTGAGCCTATAACCTTAACCTTTAACCTTAACTAATCCCTTTGTATCTATTGGTTGAACATCCACTCCCTCAAAGGTTCAAGAAAACGCAGATGCCCACACAAACACAGAGGGAGTATGTGCCTGAGTATGTGCCTGAGTGTGTGTGTGTGCCTGAGTGTGTGTGTGTGTGTGTGTGTGTGTGTGTGTGTGTGTGTGTGTGTGTGTGTGTGTGTGTGTGTGTGTGTGTGTGTGTGTGTGTGTGTGTGTGTGTGTGTGTGTGTGTGTGTGTGTGTGTGTGTGTGTGTGTGTGTGTGTGTGTGTGTCTTTCTGTGTGTGTGTGTGTCTCTGTGTGTGTGTGTGTCTCTGTGTGTGTCTCTGTGTGTGTCCTTGTGTGTGTGTGTGTGTGTGTGTGTGTGTGTGTGTGTGTGTGTGTGTGTGTGTGTGTGTGTGTGTGTGTGTGTGTGTGTGTGTGTGTGTGTGTGTGTGTGTGTGTGTGTGTGTGTGTGTGTGTGTGTGTGTGTGTGTGAGTAGTAGACTGTATTTGTGCTGTCCATACACAGTGTTCGAGTATTGAGAGGTTGCCTTCAATACTCGCAGAGCTGCACTTGGTCATGGACTCCAGCAGACTGCAGCTGACTGTTGAGAACAGATGGCTGTTGAGAACAGCTGGCTGTTGTGATGAACACACTGTATTTCTAGTTTGTTGTGTATCTGTGTTTTACTAGTCTATTTTTCATCATCACCTGAACGTCTATTTAATCTGATGGATTTATCTGTCATTTGTCTGTCATTATATATCGTGTTAGTAGTGTTTGCAGTGCATAAAATGTCAGTGTGCTAGTCCTAGCTTTATTACATTATCTAGTGTTGTACTATAGTCCTAGCTTTATTACATTATCTAGTGTGCTACTATAGTCCTAGCTTTAGTACATTATCTAGTGTGCTACTATAGTCCTAGCTTTATTACATTATCTAGTGTGGTACTATAGTCCTAGCTTTATTACATTATCCAGTGTGCTAGTCCTAGCTTTATTACATTATCTAGTGTGCTACTATAGTCCTAGCTTTATGGCATTATCTAGTGTGCTACTATAGTCCTAGCTTTATTACATTATCCAATGTCCTACTATAGTCCTGGCTTTATTACATTATCCAGTGTGCTAATGTTAGCTTTATTACATTATCTAGTGTGCTAGTCCTAGCTTTATTACATTATTTAGTGTGCTAGTTCTAGCGTGTGTGTGTGTGTGTGTGTGTGTGTGTGTGTGTGTGTGTGTGTGTGTGTGTGTGTGTGTGTGTGTGTGTGTGTGTGTGTGTGTGTGTGTGTGTGTGTGTGGATATTTAGGAGGGGCGATGGATGCAGAGCGCTTTAGGCTTCTGAGTGGAGGGAAGCCTAGCAGGAAATGTGGCATCATGTCCAGTGGGAACCACCTGTTCTTCAGCGAGGATGGCCTGCGCATGCTGGTCACTAACGACATGGACCTATCCAATGCCAGGTACTGTGTGTGTGTGTGTGTGTGTGTGTGTGTGTGTGTGTGTGTGTGTGTGTGTGTGTGTGTGTGTGTGTGTGTGTGTGTGTGTGTGTGTGTGTGTGTGTGTGTGTGTGTGGGGTTTAGTTGGTAGAGCATGGCGCTTGTAACGCCAGGGTAGTGGTTTCGATCCCCGGGACCACCCATACGTAGAATGTATGCACACATGACTGTAAGTCGCTTTGGATAAAAGCGTCTGCTAAATGGCATATATTATTATTATTATATATGTTAACAGATAGATGTGCTACTGAGACCGTCTAATGGTAAGGTGTGGTATTAGTTTATATCTAGTCCTATTGGAAAGTCCTCACTTTTCCAGTGGCATGGTCCTTACATTGATAGTAAAATGTGTGTGTTATCAAATTGTACCAATCTGGAAATAGATGCACTCGTACACACACACACACACACACACACACACACACACACACACACACACACACACACACACACACACACACACACACACACACACACACACACACACACACACACACACGCACACACACACACACACACATACACACACATACACACACATTCATATATATATATATATATATATATATACAGTATAAATATATTTATTGATGCGCATTATAACAAAATACTACATTTTTCCTATAGGTTTGTTCAGTTCTTCCTGCGTCTGGGCTGTGGGAAGGCGTCCCCAGACCCCCGTTCCCAGCCCGTCCTGCTCCAGTTCTCTGTAGACGGAGGTCTGACCTGGGGCCTGCTGCAGGACTTCCTCTTCTCAAACAGGTTAGCGGATTCTCTTGTTCCCCTTGGACCTCCATGTGTTTTTGCCTGTTGATGTTTTTACGTCCTTTTAGTTTTTCAACGCAAAGGCATTTTTACTGTGAAAAATAAACTGCTATCTTAACTTATGTTATCTTATATCATCATCATCATCATCATCTTCATCATCCATCATCATCATCATCATCTTCATCATCCATCATCATCATCTTCATCATCCATCATCATCATCATCATCATCATCATCATCATCATCATCATCATCATCATCATCATCTTCATCATCCATCATCATCATCATCATCTTCATCATCCATCATCATCCATCATCTTCATCATCCATCATCCTCATCATCATCATCATCTTCATCATCCATCATCATCATCATCATCATCTCATCATCATCATCATCATCATCATCATCATCTTCATCATCATCATCTTCATCATCATCCATCATCGTCCATCATCGTCATCGTCATCTTCATCATCCATCATCATCTTCTCCAACAGCAGTAACCAGGCTCGCCTGGTGGCCCTGGAGATCCCTCTGCGTGCCCGTACCTCCTCCACACGTCTCCGCTGGTGGCAGCCCTCTGAGAACGGACACTTCTACAGTCCGTGGGTCATTGATCAGGTGAGGCACCTTCCCTACATCGGCAGATAGCCTAGTGTTTAAGAGCTTTGAGTCAGTAACCGAAAGGTGTCTGGTTTGAATCCCTGATCTGACTTGTGCCCTTGATCAAGGAACTTCACCCAAATGTAAATCTAAACATGTTTGTCCATTCATCAATCTCCTCATCCATCCTGCCATCTATCGTTATCTGACTAAGGTAGTACCTTAGGTTGGTATACTCAGTCTACACTACATTCCTCACATTGAGTTGCAAAGGCACTTAAATGTTTTGTCTTGCCCATTCACCCTCTGAATGACACACATAAGATGGTGCCAACAGATATGGCAGCTCAGCATCCAGTTCCTAAGCAACTTTGTAGTATCTTGTTTTGTGGGTGTTATTTCTTACATTATTAGCCCAGAATTATTCTTGTGTTATTACATACAGACGGAAATAACTTTTTGGATATCAGAGCGGCGGTAACCAGGAACACAACTTTCTCTAATTGGATCCTTTGTTCGTATCCAGGGTAATTTAACTTTTTCCAGAGGCTGCTCCAAGACACCGCTGTAGGAGGAGAGGTATTCGGAGGGGACTTCTAGTCCGACTCAGGAGGCGTGCACACCATCCACCAATTCCATGTATATTACTCGCTAATGTTCAGTCTAGGCGTAATAAAGTAGACGAGCTCAGGGCGAGGATCTCCTTCCAGAGAGACATCAGGAATTGTAACATGCTCTGTTTCAATGAAACATTGGCTCTCTCTGGATATACTGTCCCTGTCCATACAGCCAGCTGGGTTCTCAGTACATCACACAGACAGGAATAAAGACCTCTCCGGCAAGAAGAAAGGTGGGGGTGTATGTTTCATGATTAACTACTCATGGTGTGATTGTGATAACAAACAGAAACTCAAGTCCATTTGTTCACCCGACTTAGAATACCTCACAATCAAATGCCGACCGTATTACCTCCCAAGAGAAATCTCTTCGGTTATGGTCACAGCCGTGTATATCCCACCTCAAGCCGATACCACGACGGCCCTCAAAGAACTAAACTGGACTTTATGCAAACTGGAAACCACATATCCTGAGGCCGCATTTATTGTAGCTGGGGATTTTAACAAAGCAATTTTGAGGAAAATGCTATCGAAGTTCTACCAACACATTGACTTGCAGTACACGCGCTGGAAAAACATTGGAGCACTGCTACTAAACTTTTCGAAAAGGCCCTCCCCCGCCCTCCCTTTGGCTAATCTGATAATGACTCCATTTTGCTCATCCCTTCCGATAGTCAGAAACTAAAACAGGAAGTACCCGTGCTAAGGTCTACTCTACGCTGGTCTGACCAATCGGAATCCATGCTTCAAGATTGTGTTGATCACGCGGACTGGTATTTGTTCCGGGTAGCCTATGAGAATAACATTGACAAATACACAGATATGGTGACTGAGTTCATCAGGAAGTGCATTGGAGATGATGTACCCACTGTGAGATTTAAAACCTATCCAAACCAGAAACCGTGGATAGATGGCAGCATTCGTGAAAAACTGAAAGCACGAACCATCACATTTAACCACGGCAAGGTGACTGGGAATACGGTTGAATACAAATACAGTTATGTGCTCCATAAGACAATATGTGTTTTTATTTAACCTTTATAGAATATAGTGCCCTTCAAGCTCATCATTAAGCTCGGGGCGCTGGGTCTGAGTACCCCCCCCTTTTGCAACTGGGTCCTGGACTTCCTGACGGGCCGCCCCCAGGTGGTGAAAGTAGAAAACAATACCTCCACTTCGCTGATCCTCAACACTGGGGCCCCACACGGGTGCATGCTGAGCCCCCTCCTGTACTCCCTGTTCACCCATGACTGCGTGGCCACGAACGCCTCCAACTCAATCAGACGACACAACAGTAGTAGGCCTGATTACCAACAATGACGAGACAGCGTACACAGAGGTGGTGAGGGCCCTGGGAGAGTGGTGCCAGGAAAATAACCTCTCACTCAACGTCAACAAAACAAAGGAGATGATCATGGACTTCAGGAAACAGCAGAGGGAGCAGCCCCCTATCCACATCTACGGGACAGTAGTGGAGAAGGTGGAAAGCTTCAAGTTCCTCAGCGAACACATCACTGACGATCTGAAATGGTCCACCCACACAGACAGTGTGGTAAAGAAGGCCAACAGCGCCTCTTCAACCTCAGGAGGCTGAAGAAATTAGGCTTGGCCCCTAAAACCCTCACAAACTCCAGAGGGTGGTGCGATCTGCCCAACGCATCACCGGGGACAAACTACCTGCCCTCCAGGACACCTACAGCACCCAATGTCACAGGAAGGACAAAAATAACATCAAGGCCATCAACCACTGGAGCCACAGCCTGTTCACCCCGCTATCATCCAGAAGGCGAGGTCAATACAGGTGAATCAGAGCTTGAGTATCTCAAGGCCATCAGACTGTTAACTTCTTGCGTCAAGCCAACCCGTATTCGGTATCATGACTACAGCCTCAAGGCCATTACCATAACGCAACGTTAACTATTCATGAAAATCGCAAATGAAATTAAATCAATATGCTAGCTCTCATGCTTAGCCTTTTGTTAACAACACTGTCATCTCAGATTTTCAAAAATATGCTTCTCTACCATAGCAAACTAGCATTTAGCATTTAGCGTTAGCATTTAGCATTAGCATTTAGCATTAGCATTAGCAGACAACATTTTCACAAAAACCAGCAAAAACATTCAATAAATCATTTACCTTTGAAGAACTTCGGATGTTTTCAATGAGGAGACTCAGTTAGATAGCAAATGTTCAGTTTTTCATGAAAGATTTTTTGGGCTGGAGAAATCGGTCCGTTTTCTGCATCACGTTTCGCTACCAAAAAAAAACGCAAATTCAGTTATCCAAACGGCGAACGTTTTTCCAAATTAACTCCATAATATCGACTGAAACATGGCAAACGTTGTATCGTTCCTGGAAGTATGAGTCTCCTTCTGTATCGCACGGTAAAATAATTGCCACTGGGAATTACGCACCAAATTAGACAAAGGACACCGGACGGCCTCCTGGCAAATGTAGTCTCTTATGGCCAATCTTCCAATGATATGCCTACAAATATGTCACAATGCTGCAGACATCTTGGACGAACGGCAGAGCACATAAGTTCGTTCACAGCACATTCACAGCCATATAAGGAGACCAGAGTAAAACAGAGCGTCAAAAATCCTGCTCATTTCCTGTTTGAAGTTTCATCTTGGTTTCGCCTGTAGCATCAGTTCTGGGGCACTCACAGATCATATCTTTGCAGTTTTGAAAACGTCAGAGTGTTTTCTTTCCAAAGCTGGCAATTATATGCATAGTCGAGCATCTTTTCGTGACAAAATATTGTGCTTAAAACAGGCATGTTTTTTTATCCAATAATGACATAGCGCCCCCATAGGTTGAAGAGGTTAAATAGCCATCACTAGCCGGCTTCCACCCGGTTACGCAACCCTGCACCTTAGAGACTGCTGCCCTATATACATAGACATCACTGGACACTTTAATAATGGAAAACTAGTCACTTTAATAATGTTTACATACTGCTTTACTCATCTCATATGTATATACTGTATTCTATTCTACTGTATTTACTAACTAGTCACTTTAATAATGTTAACATACTGCTTTACTCATCTCATATGTATATACTGTATTCTATTCTACTGTATTTACTAACTAGTCACTTTAATAATGTTAACATACTGCTTTACTCATTTCATATGTATATACTGTATTCTATTCTACTGTATGTTAGTCAATGCCACTCTGACATTGCTCAATCTAATATTTATATATTTCTTAATTCCATTCTTTTACTTTTAGATTTGTGTGTATTGTTGTAAATAGTTAGATGGAGCTAGAAACACAGGCATTTCACTACACACGCAATAACATCTTAAATATGTGTATGTGACCGATACAATTTGATTTAGATTTTGACATACACAATCCACTTCTCAATTGTTTATTAAAGGCTTAAAAATAATTTTCTAACCTGCCTCCTCCCCTTCATCGACACTGATTGAAGTGGATTTAACAGGTGACATCAATAAGGGATCATAACTTTCACCTGGATTCACCTGGTCAGTCTGTCATGGAAAGAACGTTTTGTATAGTCAGTGTGTATATATATCGGCCAATCAGTATACAGCATCCTGCCTGTATGACAGGAACCTACGTCTCTCTTTCCTCTACCAGCTGGTGGTGGGTGGCAGTGCCAGTGGCTGGGGACCTCTGGAGGACGACTTCTCCTCTATGGACGGTCGTTCCTGGCTGCTCCACCCCGGGGGAACCCGTATGCCCGTGTGTGGTTCTGACGGGGCGGCCTTCGCCTTTATAGAGAAGTCCAACACGCGCTACGCTGTCACCACAGACATCAGCCTGGGTCATGATGCGTTCATACAGTTTGACTTCTCAGCTTCCTGCTCGGTCACCAACTCCTGCTACGGTGAGAGAGCCACTGGGGAGAGGACATTTAAGACATTACATTTAAGTCATTTAGCAGACGCTCTTATCCAGAGCGACTTACAAATTGGTGCATTCACCTTATGACATCCAGTGGAACAGTCACTTTACAATAGTGCATCTAAATCTTAAATGGACATAAGAGGTTGTCAGTGGGGTTGGTAGAGTGGTAATGCGTTAGGTTCACACACAAAAGGTTATAAGAAGCAATGAAATGATACTTTTCATTGACTTTGATTGATTGGCCCGTGTCGTATTGAATACCCGGGCTACGCTAGGTAAACATGACTTTACAATAAATACTGATGTCTTGTGTCTCTCTGTGTGTCTTTCTTGGTCTTCTTTTGTCCATCACAGCCATTGAACTAGAGTATTCTCTGGACCTGGGTCTGAGCTGGCAGCCTCTGGTGAGAGACTGTCTCCCCACCAGCCCAGACTGCTCCTCCTACACCTTACAGAGACTGCTGGTAGCAGACACCTACAACAAGTGGGGCCGAGTCACTCTGCCAATCCCCACCTATGCCAGGTCAGTTACATGTTGATGGACTGCCAATCCCCACCTATGCCAGGTCAGTTACATGTTGATGGACTGCCAATCCCCACCTATAGCAGGTCAGTTACATGTTGATGGACTGCCAATCCCCACCTATAGCAGGTCAGTTACATGTTGATGGACTGCCAATCCCCACCTATAGCAGGTCAGTTACATGTTGATGGACTGCCAATCCCCACCTATGCCAGGTCAGTTACATGTTGATGGACTGCCAATCCCCACCTATAGCAGGTCAGTTACATGTTGATGGACTGCCAATCCCCACCTATGCCAGGTCAGTTACATGTTGATGGACTGCCAATCCCCACCTATGCCAGGTCAGTTACATGTTGATGGACTGCCAATCCCCACCTATAGCAGGTCAGTTACATGTTGATGGACTGCCAATCCCCACCTATGCCAGGTCAGTTACATGTTGATGGACTGCCAATCCCCTCCTATAGCAGGTCAGATACATGTTGATGGACTGCCAATCCCCACCTATAGCAGGTCAGATACATGTTGATAGACTGCCAATCCCCACCTATAGCAGGTCAGTTAAATGTTGATGGACTGCCAATTCCCACCTATAGCAGGTCAGTTACATGTTGATGGACTGCCAATCCCCACCTATAGCAGGTCAGTTACATGTTGATGGACTGCCAATCCCCACCTATGCCAGGTCAGTTACATGTTGATGGACTGCCAATCCCCACCTATAGCAGGTCAGTAACATGTTGATGGACTGCCAATCTCACCTATAGCAGGTCAGTTACATCCCCACTTATAGCAGGTCAGTTACATCCCCTCCTATAGCAGGTCAGTTACATGTTGATGGACTGCCAATCCCACCTATAGCAGGTCAGTTACATGTTGATGGACTGCCAATCTCCACCTATAGCAGGTCAGTTACATATTGATGGACTGCCAATCTGCCAATAGGGCAACTGGAAGACACAGACACTAGAATGCATGTAAACATTCACACACTCTCTCTCATGCTTCTACACCTGCATTGCTTGCTGTTTGGGGTTTTAGGCTGGGTTTCTGTACAGCACTTTGAGATATCAGCTGATGTACGAAGGGCATTTATAAATACATTTGATTTGATTTTGATCTGGTGTGTCTGCAGGTCTCCAGCCACTCGGTTCCGTTGGTTCCAACAGGCTCCGTTTGACAAGCAGCAGACCTGGGCTCTGGACAACCTCTACATCGGAGACGGCTGCCCTGACATGTGCTCCGGACACGGACGCTGCCAGCAGAGCTCCTGTGTGTGAGTGAACGTACCCACCAGTAGGGCTGTAAAATTCCAGAAACGTTCCCAAACTTGAGGGTTTTTTCCCGAAATCCTGATTGGAGAATTCCTAGTTCCTACCAGAGTTGAATGCTGCAGCTGCAATGAATGATTAGCCAAGTGTAGCCTTGCGTTTTAACTTGAGTTTAGCCATCAGGTGGAAGACTGGAACTCGGAAATCTCAGACCTCCGATCTCAGTGCATTCAAGACAACTGGGAATTCGGAAATCTCAGACTTCCGATCTCAGTGCATTCAAGACAACTGGGAATTCGGAAATCTCAGACTTCCGATCTCAGTGCATTCAAGACAACTGGGAATTCGGAAATCTCAGACTTCCGATCTCAGTGCATTCAAGACAACTGGGAATTCGGAAATCTCAGACTTCCGATCTCAGTGCATTCAAGACAACTGGGAATTCGGAAATCTCAGACTTCCGATCTCAGTGCATTCAAGACAACTGGGAATTCGGAAATCTCAGACTTCCGATCTCAGTGCATTCAAGACAACTGGGAATTCGGAAATCTCAGACTTCCGATCCCAGTGCATTCAAGACAACTGGGAATTCGGAAATCTCAGACTTCCGACCTCAGTGCACACAGTCCACACATCATATTTTTTATTCTAGCACTGGAATTTAAAAAAAGTAAGTTCTATTCTGGACCTTACTATCGCCTCAGCTATTTGCATCATTATAATGTGAATTTGGGATAATATCTCCCCCCCATCCCCTCCCCATGTAGGTGTGATCCAGAGTGGGGAGGGGAGTACTGTGATGAGCCTGTGGCCCCTCTGCCCTCCCAGCTAAAGGACAGCTTCAGCCGAGCCCCCTCTCTCAGCCACTGGCACCTGTTGACTGGAGCAAAACTCAGTACTGTGTGTGGGGCCGTGGCATCTGGTGCTGCACTGCACTTCAGTGGGGTAACTGTCTGTCTGTCTGTCTGTCTGTCTGTCTGTCTGTCTGTCTGTCTGTCTGTCTGTCTGTCTGTCTGTCTGTCTGTCTGTCTGTCTGTCTGTCTGTCTGTCTATCAATCTGTCTATCAATCTGTCTATCAATTTACCTATCAGTCTATCACCAGAATTTAAATTTGCGCCAAAACCTGGTCTGTTCGTATCTCTTCATCTAACCTGTCTATCTTTCTTTCTCACTTCTTTGATCTCTCTCTCTCTCTCTCTCTCTCTCTCTCTCTCTCTCTCTCTCTCTCTCTCTCTCTCTCTCTCTCTCAATCTCTCCCCCTCTCCCTCTCTCTCTCTCTCTCTCTCTCTCCCTCTCTCTCTCTCTCTCTCTCTCTCTCTCTCTCTCTCTCTCTCTCTCTCTCTCTCTGTCTCTCCTCTCCCTCTCCCTCTCCCTCTCCCTCTCTCTCTCTCTCTCTCCCTCTCCCTCTCCCTCTCCCTCTCCCTCTCCCTCTCCCTCTCTCTCTCCCTCCAGAGTTGTAGTCGTCAGCTGGTGACAGTGGATCTGAACCTGACCAACGCAGAGTTCATCCAATTCTACTTCATGTACGGCTGCATGATCCCGCCTAGCAACCGTAACCAGGGCGTGCTGCTGGAGTTCAGCCTGAACGGAGGCATCAACTGGAATCTGCTGACAGAGATCTTCTATGACCTGTACAGCAAGCCTGGGTACGTGTTCTTCATTAAACCTACTGTACTGTGTATATATATATATACACGGTTGGAAGTGTAACAGACTGGTTCACTGGGACCCTCTGCACAACAACTCTTCATATTCACTGACCAAAACAAACAAAAAACTCATGAAGGTCTGTTTACGGAAACTTCGACGAATCTTACTGGGACTCTCTTTCACATCAGATGTTCCAGTCCTAACCTGTGTGTGTGTGTGTGTGTGTGTGTGTGTGTGTGTGTGTGTGTGTGTGTGTGTGTGTGTGTGTGTGTGTGTGTGTGTGTGTGTGTGTGTGTGTGTGTGTGTGTGTGTGTGTGTGTGTGTGTGTGTGTGTGTGTGTGTGTGTGTGTGTGTGTGTGTGTGTGTGTGTGTTTAGATTTGTCAACGTGCTGCTACCCCCAGCAGCACGTCAGGAAGGGGTGCGTGTTCGCTGGTGGCAGCCGACACACGAAGGAGCGGACCACGGCGACTGGGCGCTGGACAACGTTCTGATTGCCGGCTCTGACCCGCGGGCTCAGATAACTGACACTTTCGGAGGGGTGGCGCTGCCCAACCACGAGAGAGCTCCCTCAGATGGTACCCCCACAGGCAGGATAGGACTCCTCAGTGAGGAAGAGGAGGAGAGCACCTCAGGTATATACACAGGGGACAATGCCACCACACACACCGCCACAAGTACACATCACAACTACAGGTACACACACAACTACAGGTACACACACATCTACAGGTACACACACAACTACAGGTACACACACACACAACTACAGGTACACACACACACAACTACAGGTACACACACACACACAACTGCAGGTAAACACACAACCACAGGTACACACACATCTACAGGTACACACACAACTACAGGTACACACACAACTACAGGTACACACACAACTACAGGTACACATCACAACTACAGGTACACACACAACTACAGGTACACTCAACTACAGGTACACTCAGCTACAGGTACCCACACAACTACAGGTACACACACAGCTACAGGTACACACACAACTACAGGTACACACACAACTACAGGTACACACACAACTACAGGTAAACACACACAACTACAGGTACACACACAACTACAGGTACACACACAACTACAGGTACACACACAACCACAGGTACACACACAACTACAGGTACACACACACAACTACAGGTACAAACACAACTACAGGTACACACACAACTGCAGGTAAACACACAACCACAGGTACACACACATCTACAGGTACACACACAACTACAGGTACACACACAACTACAGGTACACACACAACTACAGGTACACATCACAACTACAGGTACACACACAACTACAGGTACACTCAACTACAGGTACACTCAGCTACAGGTACCCACACAACTACAGGTACACACACAGCTACAGGTACACACACAACTACAGGTACACACACAACTACAGGTACACACACAACTACAGGTAAACACACACAACTACAGGTACACACACAACTACAGGTACACACACAACTACAGGTACACACACAACCACAGGTACACACACAACTACAGGTACACACACAACCACAGGTACACACACATCTACAGGTACACACACAACCACAGGTACACACAGCTACAGGTACACACACAACTACAGGTACACACACATCTACAGGTACACACACAACCACAGGTACACACAGCTACAGGTACACACACAACTACAGGTACACACACAACTACAGGTACACACACAACTACAGGTACACACACAACTACAGTTACACACACAACCACAGGTACACACACAACCACAGGCACACACAACCATAGACACACACAACCACAGGTACACACACAGGGGCTTTGTCAGTCACGCGGGCCCTAGTTCCTGTGATTTTAGTGATCGTCGAGTTAAACGATCAACTTTCAAGTTAGGTTTCATTCTATTAGGCAAAGACCATGTTAAATACTACAACTGCTTTAGGAGAAAAACTATTATACAGAATCTTTAACTGTACGAAGTCAACGGAAACAGGCATTTTATTTTTTATATTTTTATTTTTTGTAATCCTCTCCCCACTCTCTCTCCCTCTTCCCTCACTCTCTCTCCGACTTCCTCTCCCCTATCCCTCCCCCTCACCCTCCACTCATTCTCTCTCCATCTTCCTCCCTCACCTGCTCCCCTATCCCTCTCCCTCTCCCCTATCACTCCACCTTTCCCTCTCCCTCTCCCTCCCTCTCTCCCCTCCAGTGAGTGACCATTGGCTGTTCAGTGAGGACTGTGCAGTACAGAGATTCTGTAGTTCTCCAGACGGTGTGATGGCGTGCGGTAGTGACGACGGGAGAGAGGTGTACGCTGTCACACATGACATTATACCCGACAAAGACTGGGTCATGCAGTTCAAGGTAAGAGACTGTGTCTGTTTGTGTGCAGTGATTTAATTAGGTACCGGTGCCTCTTCTAATATAATGAACAACAGCACCTAAAAGGACTAATGTCACCTTTTGTTATTCTACAATGGCTTAGATAGATGTGTTTCCCTGTTATTAACAGATAGCAGACATCTTTGTTTGGGTGTGAATACAGACAGCATTATTAACACACGTGTCCATTGAGGTTACGATAACGGAGTATGTTTCCCCGTGTGTCTTTACAGATAGCAGTGGGCTGCGATGTTCCAGAGCGCCAGGCAGAGCGCCAGGTCCACGTCCAGTACTCTGTGGACTTCGGCGTGTCCTGGAGATACCTGGTGCTCCAGTGTCTCCCTGCGGACCCTCGCTGTGGAGGACAGGTCTCCCAGCCCAGCGTCTTCTTCCCTGCCCGGGGCTGGAAGAGGGCCGTTTACCCCCTACCGGACAGCCTGACAGACACGTGAGTGACACTTGGGGGGGGTCCTGTTATATCAGCAGCCCTTGAGGGGGGTCCTGTTATATCAGCAGCCCTTGGGTGGGGGGGGGGGTCCTGTTATATCAGCAGCCCTTGGGTGGGGGGGTCCTGTTATATCAGCAGCCCTTGGGTGGGGGGTCCTGTTATATCAGCAGCCCTTGGGTGGGGTGGGTCCTGTTATATCAGCAGCCCTGGGGGGGGGGGTCTTACATTGGTTCTGGAACTATATTATGTGTTATGTTCTGCAGCGCGGTCCGTTTCCGGTTTTACCAGCAGCACTCTGACACCCAGTGGGCTGTGGAGAACTTCTACATCGGGCCGGCCTGTGACGGCCACTGTGGGGGACATGGAGACTGTCTAGACCAGAGATGTCTCTGTGACCCTGGTTTCACTGGACCCAACTGCTACGCCAGCACTTCTCTCAAGGTGTCAATCAGTTCATCAATCTTTATTTATTTAGTACATTTTCATACAAGTTGTTCCTATCCGGCTCAAAGGCCACGTCTCACAGGACCACGTCTCATAGAACCACGTCTCATAGAACCACGTCTCATAGAACCAAGTCTCATAGAACCGCGTCTCATAGGACCACGTCTCACAGGACCACGTCTCATAGGACCACGTCTCATAGGACCGCGTCTCATAGGACCACGTCTCATAGGACCGCGTCTCATAGAACCACGTCTCCTCATAGAACCACGTCTCATAGGACCGCGTCTCATAGAACCACGTCTCATAGGACCACATCTCATAGGACCATGTCTCATAGAACCACGTCTCATAGAACCACGTCTCATAGGACCACGTCTCATAGAACCACGTCTCATAGAACCACGTCTCACAGGACCACGTCTCATAGAACCACGTCTCATAGAACCACGTCTCACAGGACCACGTCTCATAGAACCACGTCTCATAGGACCATGTCTCATAGAACCACGTCTCCTCATAGAACCACATCTCATAGAACCACGTCTCATAGAACCACGTCTCATAGAACCACGTCTCACAGGACCACGTCTCATAGAACCACGTCTCATAGGACCACGTCTCATAGAACCACGTATCATAGGACTACGTCTCATAGAACCACGTCTCATAGAGCCGCCTCTCATAGAACCACTTCTCATAGAACCACGTCTCATAGGGCCACGTCTCATAGGGCCACGTCTCATAGAACCACGTCTCATAGGACCACGTCTCATAGAACCACGTCTCATAGAACCACGTCCATAGGACCGTGTCTCATAGGACCATGTCTCATAGGACCACGTCTCATAGAGCCGCCTCTCATAGAACCACTTCTCATAGAACCACGTCTCATAGGACCACGTCTCATAGGACCACGTCTCATAGGACCATGCCTTTTGAACACTCCATTAACTCTTGTGTGTGTAACAAAGTGTTGGGAAAAGAGAAGAAGAGACATTCCCCTTCTGTGGACAATAAAGTATCTATTCCATTCTTATAGGCGTCTCTGAAGGAGCGTTTTGACTGGGAGGGGGCCCCAGGTCCTCAGTGGCAGGTCCTGGAGGGGGGCCATCCCTGTACTGACTGTGGGGTGCTGGTGGAGGGGACAGCCCTGTACTTTGGAGGGTCAGATGCCAGACAGGCCGTCACCACTGACCTGGACCTACGCGGAGCCAAGTTAGTAACTCTACTGTTAGTCTTCTCAGGGTTCGGTTATACAATTTGTATATAGTTAGTTATTTTTTGTCAATTCAGGCTTTTTAAGATTCCCTTTCAATGTGTGTATGTGTCTCGTAATCTTCCTCTTCAAACGTAATCTTCCTCTTCTTCTTCTTTAGGTTTGTAGAATACTGGGCCAGGATTGGCAGTGAAGACAACATGACCATATGCCATCGCCCAACCTGTCGTAAAGAGGGAGTGCTGCTGGACTACTCCACAGATGGAGGTATGAAACAACAATAAACAGACAGACATTTAGAAATAAATCCACGTAGCTCCATCAGCACGGGAATCCTAACGATTAACCTGATGGAGAACCAGCAGGGGAATCCTAACGATTAACCTGATGGAGAACCAGCAGGGGAATCCTAACGATTAACCTGATGGAGAACCAGCAGGGGAATCCTAACGATTAACCTGATGGAGAACCAGCAGGGGAATCCTAACGATTAACCTGATGGAGAACCAGCAGGGGAATCCTAATGATTAACCTGATGGAGTACCAGCAGGGGAATCCTAATGATTAACCTGATGGAGAACCAGCAGGGGAATCCTAATGATTAACCTGATGGAGAACCAGCAGGGGAATCCTAACGATTAACCTGATAGAGAACCAGCAGGGGAATCCTAACGATTAACCTGATGGAGAACCAGCAGGGGAATCCTAACGATTAACCTGATGGAGAACCAGCAGGGGAATCCTAACGATTAACCTGATGGAGAACCAGCAGGGGAATCCTAACGATTAACCTGATGGAGAACCAGCAGGGGAATCCTAACGATTAACCTGATGGAGAACCAGCAGGGGAATCATAACGATTAACCTGATGGAGAACCAGCAGGGGAATCCTAACGATTAACCTGATAGAGAACCAGCAGGGGAATCCTAACGATTAACCTGATGGAGAACCAGCAGGGGAATCCTAACGATTAACCTGATGGAGAACCAGCAGGGGAATCCTAACGATTAACCTGATAGAGAACCAGCAGGGGAATCCTAACGATTAACCTGATGGAGAACCAGCAGGGGAATCCTAACGATTAACCTGATGGAGAACCAGCAGGAGAATCCTAACGATTAACCTGATGGAGAACCAGCAGGGGAATCCTAACGATTAACCTGATGGAGAACCAGCAGGGGAATCCTAACGATTAACCTGATGGAGAACCAGCAGGGGAATCCTAACGATTAACCTGATGGAGAACCAGCAGGGGAATCCTAACGATTAACCTGATGGAGTACCAGCAGGGGAATCCTAACGATTAACCTGATGGGGAACCAGCAGGCGAATCCTAACGATTAACCTGATGGAGAACCAGCAGGGGAATCCTAACGATTAACCTGATGGAGAACCAGCAGGGGAATCCTAACGATTAACCTGATGGAGAACCAGCAGGGAAATCCTAACGATTAACCTGATGGAGAACCAGCAGGGGAATCCTAACGATTAACCTGATGGAGAACCAGCAGGGGAATCCTAACGATTAACCTGATGGAGAACCAGCAGGGGAATCCTAACGATTAACCTGATGGAGAACCAGCAGGGGAATCCTAACGATTAACCTGATGGAGAACCAGCAGGGGAATCCTAACGATTAACCTGATGGAGAACCAGCAGGGGAATCCTAACGATTAACCTGATGGAGTACCAGCAGGGGAATCCTAACGATTAACCTGATGGAGAACCAGCAGGGAAATCCTAACGATTAACCTGATGGAGAACCAGCAGGGGAATCCTAACGATTAACCTGATGGAGAACCAGCAGGGGAATCCTAACGATTAACCTGATGGAGAACCAGCAGGGGAATCCTAACGATTAACCTGATGGAGAACCAGCAGGGGAATCCTAACGATTAACCTGATGGAGAACCAGCAGGGGAATCCTAACGATTAACCTGATGGAGAACCAGCAGGGGAATCCTAACGATTAACCTGATGGAGAACCAGCAGGGGAATCCTAACGATTAACCTGATGGAGTACCAGCAGGGGAATCCTAACGATTAACCTGATGGAGAACCAGCAGGCGAATCCTAACGATTAACCTGATGGAGAACCAGCAGGGGAATCCTAATGATTAACCTGAAGGAGAACCAGCAGGGGAATCCTAACGATTAACCTGATGGAGAACCAGCAGGGGAATCCTAACGATTAACCTGATGGAGAACCAGCAGGGGAATCCTAACGATTAACCTGATGGAGAACTAGCAGGGGAATCCCAACGATTAACCTGAAGGAGAACCATCAGGGGAATCCTAATGATTAACCTGAATAATATTAGAATATTACAGAGATCCATCACTTCATCCTCATGTCTGTCCCTCCCTCCCTCTCCCTCTCTCTCTCTCTCTCTCTCTCTCTCTCTCTCTCTCTCTCTCTCTCTCTCTCTCTCTCTCTCTCTCTCTCTCCCTACCTCCCTACCTCCCTCCATCCCTCTCCCTCTCCCTCCCTCTCTCCCTCTCTCTCTCTCTCTCTCTCTCTCTCTCTCTCTCTCTCTCTCTCTCTCTCTCTCTCTCTCTCTCTCTCCCAGGTGTGTCCTGGACCCTGCTCCATGAGATGGACTATCTGAAGTATGTGTCTGTGAGGCGTGATTACATTGTAATACCAGAGGAGGCGTTATCTAATGCTACACGGTTGCGGTGGTGGCAGCCCTTCCACGTCTCCTCTGGTCTGGCGACATCCGGGCCGGAGCGAGCTCAGTGGGCCGTCGACAACATCCTGGTGGGAGGGTCCGACATCAACCCCTCCACCCTGCTCGACAACTTCGATGAAGGTAAACAGATTGTGCTGTATCACCTTCGGAAAAGAATGGGAGTCTCTTTCTACGTTTTTAAATGCCCCTAGACAAATCTAAAAAAGACAATGGACAACTTTTCTTCTTCTCTTTCCCCCGTCCCCGTCTCTCTCTCAGAGGGTGTGTCCCATGAGGAGAGCTGGAGCTTCTATCCCAACGCGGTGCGTACAGCAGGCTTCTGTGGGAACCCCTCTTTCCACCTCTACTGGCCCAACAAGAAACAGGACGAAACGCACAACATTCTGGCCACCCGCGAGCTCATCGTACAGCCTGGGTACATCCTACAGTTTAAGGTATAACCCCTCAGCATTTACAGCTCGGCAGCATCCTACAGTCTTACATACAGTATTTAACATGAACAATAACAGCGGTCCAAGAAACATTCCCTGTGGAACACCATATTTAAAGGATAGCACGAATTCTTGGTTTTAGATAGCTGCTGCAAACCCATCTTAGCATTTACAACATGGCGACATCACACCGTTTCAGGTAACTGTTACTGTTTATCATTCTCGTGTAAGTCTGAGTCCTACTCTCCTTTTGTCTTCTGTGTAGATTGTGGTCGGTTGTGAGGCAGACAGCTGTGACGACCACCATTCTGTCCTGCTGCAGTACAGGAAGGATGCCAGGTGAGATGCTGCTAATGGAGGGTTCCGATGCGCTAGCTAAATGCCTTACTCACACAGTACACAGCCAGGGTTTGGGTCAATTCAGGGGAGAATGACTGCCCCCCCCCCCATTGATGCCAGGCAGTTCAAGGCAGACTGCTGTACTGCATTGCATTGTTTACAGAAAACAGAATCCCATTTTACAGTAAAGGGGAAAAAGGCAATCTATGTGTAAATAAATACACATTTTGAAGACAATCATGGTACCAATAATTACTTCTATTTCACCAGATGTCCTTTAAAATGTAAGGATAATTTAGTAGCCTGCAGTACCTCGGTCGGCCTTCAACTTGAGATAATCAATGAGAGGGGGCAGCACTGAGCTAGTGAGCTAGCCTGCAACGCAACTTCCCGAAGTAGCTCAAACTGCGCATGTAATGTCTACAAACATTTTCCACAAGACACAATCTTAACCAACTTCTTGGGTTCCAAATGCGCTACTGAGTCTTCACACAGATAAACGGTGTCACGTGACCGATGGCTTTGTCCATTCATATATACAGTCATTGGGTCAAATCCATTTCAATTCAGTCAATTCAGGAAGTGAACTGAAATTCTAATTACAAAATGTTCCTCATTAAAAAGTCATTGAAATTGACCACAACCCTTCTTTCTCCTCCCTCTTCCCCCTTCCCCTCCATCCTCTCTCTCCCTCTCTTCCCCCCTCCCCCTCCATCCTCCCTCTCTCTCTCTCTTCCCCCTCCCTCCATCCTCCCTCTCTCTCTCTTCCCTCCTCACCCTCCATCCTCCCTCTCTCTCTCTCTCTTCCCCCTCCCCTCCATTCTCTCTCTCTCTCTTCCCCCTCCCATCAATTCTCTCTCTCTCTCTCTCTCTCTCTCTCTCTCTCTCTCTCTCTCTCTCTCTCTCTCTCTCTCTCTCTCTCTCTCTCTCTCTCTCTTCCCCCTCCCCTCCATCCTCCCTCTCTCGCTCTTCCCCCTCCCCCTCCATCCTCCCTCTCTCTCTCTTCCCCCTCCCCTCCATCCTCACTCTCTCTCTTCCCCCCTCCCCCTCCATCCTCCCTCTCTCTCTCTTCCCCCTCCCCTCCATCCTCCCTCTCTCTCTCTTCCCCCTCCTCCCTCTCTCTCTCTCCCTCTTTCCCCCTTCCCCCTCCATCCTCTCTCTCTCTCTCCCCCTCCCCCTCCATCCTCTCTCTCTCTCACCCCCTCCCCCTCCATCCTCTCTCTCTCTCCCCCTCCCCCACCATTCTCTCTCTCTCTCTCTCTCTTCCCCCTCCCCTCCATCCTCCCTCTCTCTCTCTCTCTCTCTCTCTCTCTCTCTCTCTCTTCCCCCTCCCATCAATTCTCTCTCTCTCTCTCTCTCTCTCTCTCTCTCTCTCTCTCTCTCTCTCTCTCTCTCTCTCTCTCTCTCTCTCTCTCTCTCTTTCCCCCTCCCCTCCATCCTCCATCTCTCCCTCTCCAGGTCTGACTCATGGCAGCTGGTTCAGTCAGAGTGTATTCCCTCCTCTGTGAACAACGTGGGCTGTTCTCCCTTCATTTTCCATGAGTCCACCATCTACAGTCCAGTCAACAGCTCCAGCTGGACCAGGGTCACTGTTCAGCTGCCTGACCACGTCTCCTCAGGGTAGGACCGCTGTGTGTTTCTGACCACGTCTCCTCAGGGTAGGACCGCTGTGTGTTTCTGACCACGTCTCCTCAGGGTAGGACCGATGTGTGTTTCTGACCACGTCTTCTCAGGGTAGGACCGATGTGTGTTTCTGACCACGTCTCCTCAGGGTAGGACCGATGTGTGTTTCTGACCACGTCTCCTCAGGGTAGGACCGATGTGTGTTTCTGACCACGTCTCCTCAGGGTAGGACCGATGTGTGTTTCTGACCACGTCTCCTCAGGGTAGGACCGATGTGTGTTTCTGACCACGTCTCCTCAGGGTAGGACCGATGTGTGTTTCTGACCACGTCTCCTCAGGGTAGGACCGCTGTGTGTTTCTGACCATGTCATGTCAGGGCAGGACCGCTGTGTGTTTCTGACCACGTCATGTCAGGGCAGGACCGCTGTGTGTTTCTGACCACATCCCCTCAGGGCAGGACCGCTGTGTGTTTCTGACCACGTCATGTCAGGGCAGGACCGCTGTGTGTTTCTGACCACGTCTCCTCAGGGTAGGACCGCTGTGTGTTTCTGACCACGTCTCCTCAGGGTAGGACCGCTGTGTGTTTCTGACCACGTCATGTCAGGGCAGGACCGCTGTGTGTTTCTGACCACGTCTCCTCAGGGTAGGACCGCTGTGTGTTTCTGACCACGTCTCCTCAGGGTAGGACCGCTGTGTGTTTCTGACCACATCTCCTCAGGGTAGGACCGCTGTGTGTTTCTGACCACATCTCCTCAGGGTAGGACCGCTGTGTGTTTCTGACCATGTCATGTCAGGGCAGGACCGCTGTGTGTTTCTGACTACATCTCCTCAGGGTACGACCGCTGTGTGTTTCTGACCACGTCATGTCAGGGCAGGACCGCTGTGTGTTTCTGACCACGTCATGTCAGGGCAGGACCGCTGTGTGTTTCTGACCACGTCATGTCAGGGCAGGACCGCTGCAACCAGAAGGCTGCTGGTATCAGATCATGCATTTAGAACTGAACTCGTACCCCCCCCCATCCTGAAACTGGATGCTGTCTCTCAGGTGTTGATAGCCACCCCCCCCACCCCCCCCCATCCTGAAACTGGATGCTGTCTCTCAGGTGTTGATAGCCACCCCCCCCACCCCCCATCCTGAAACTGGATGCTGTCTCTCAGGTGTTGATAGCCCCCCACCCACCCCCCCCCACCCCCCCCCATCCTGAAACTGGATGCTGTCTCTCAGGTGTTGATAGCCACCCCTCCCCCACCCCCCACCCCATCCTGAAACTGGATGCTGTCTCTCAGGTGTTGATAGCCACCCCCCCCCACCCCACCCCCATCCTGAAACTGGATGCTGTCTCTCAGGTGTTGATAGCCACCCCTCCCCCACCCCCCACCCCATCCTGAAACTGGATGCTGTCTTTCAGGTGTTGATAGCCACCCCCCACCCCCCGACCGTGTGATAAAGCAAGTCCTATACGTTTTGTCTCATCTCCCCTCCCGTCTCCTTCCCTGCAGAGCCACGCAGTTCCGTTGGATCCAGAAGGAGGGTGCTGGCGAGCGTCATGGCTGGGGGGTTGACCAGGTCTACATTGGGGAGGCATGTCCAGGGATGTGTAGTGGTCATGGTTACTGCACAAGCGGGGTGGTCTGCATCTGTGACGAGGGACACCGTGGTGGGTAGCTGATAAGACTACAACACTGACACAAAGACTACAACACTGACACAAAGACTACAACCTCTAACACAAAGACTACAACACTGACACAAAGACTACAACCTCTAACACAAAGACTACAACACTGACACAAAGACTACAACACAGACATAAAGACTACAACACTGACACAAAGACTACAACCTCTAACACAAAGACTACAACATGGACACAAAGACTACAACACTGACACAAAGACTACAACCTCTAACACAAAGACTACAACCTCTAACACAAAGACTACAACACTGACACAAAGACTACAACACAGACATAAAGACTACAACACTGACACAAAGACTACAACCTCTAACACAAAGACTACAACATGGACACAAAGACTACAACACTGACACAAAGACTACAACACAGACATAAAGACTACAACACTGACACAAAGACTACAACCTCTAACACAAAGACTACAACACGGACATAAAGACTACAACACGGACATAAAGACTACAACACGGACATAAAGACTACAACACGGACATAAAGACTACAACACGGACATAAAGACTACAACACGGACACAAAGACTACAACCTCTAACACAAAGACTACAACACTGAAACAAAGACTACAACACTGACACAAAGACTACAACACTGACACAAAGACTACAACACTGACACAAACCACTCTTGTAATCATAATATATGTAATAATAATAATAATAATAATATATGCCATTTAGCAGACGCTTTTATCCAAAGCGACTTACAGTCATGTGTGCATACATTCTACGTATGGGTGGTCCCGGGGATCGAACCCACTACCCTGGCGTTACAAGCGCCATGCTCTACCAACTGAGCTACAGAAGGACCACATCATAACCTGATGTCCTTAACTTCCACCCTCTGAGTCTGGTTCCTCTCAGTCTGTTGTCTTTCTTACAGAGAGTTCTAATTGACAATTGATTGATTGAAATCTAGCATTCATATTGGTTCTGCTGCCTCCATCTCCCAGGTGATGACTGCTCCCTGTCCAGCAGTGACCTACCTAGCTCAATAAAGGATAACTTTGAGTCAGGCAGCGTGTCAGAGGAGAGCTGGCAACTCATCCAAGGGGGCGGAGTGGGAAGTGGGTGTGGCCAGCTCTCTCCCCACGCCCACGGAGACTCGCTCTACTTCAACGGCTGCAAGATGAGGCAGGCGATCACCAAGCCTCTGGACCTGACGCGAGCCAGGTATGGACTGGACAATGTACCGTACTAGCCTAGCCCACAGTCTATCCAACTACTGAAGGTACAGTGAGAGAAGTTTGTTTTACAGTACAGTACCTGTAAGACGAGGCCTGCGGTCACCAAACCTGTGAGACATGTACTAGTGGACACTGGACCATACTAGCGTAGCCTAGCCTAGCGTAACCTAGCCTTGACCACACAGAACCATACTAGCATAGCCTAACATAGCTTGTCCTAGCCTAGCCTAGCATAGCTTGTCCTAGCCCACTACTGAGGCCATTGAGTTCAATATACAGTATTACTCAAATGGAAAACTTGGAGGCTAAACTTGTAGAATCCATCCACAAATACTAAGGTATTCTTACCAGAACAATCTCTCTCCCTCCCTCTTTCTCTCCCCCTCCCCTCCTCTTCCCCCTTTCTCTCCCCCTCTCCCTCCCTCTTTCTCTCCCCCTCCCCTCATCTTTCTCTCCCCCTCCCCTCCTCTTCCCCCTTCCTCACTCTCTCTCTCCCCCTCTCTCCTACAGTAAGATCATGTTTGTGATGCAGATAGGCAGTGTGTCCCAGACAGACAGTTGTAACACAGCCCTGGACCAGGAAAACACAGTGGACAGGGCAGTCCTGCTGCAGTACACGGTCAATAACGGAGTCAGCTGGCACGTTATCGCCCAGCACCAGCCCAAAGACTTCATCAAGGCCCAGAGGGTTTCCTACAACATCCCACTGTGAGTGAACACGACGCTAACACTAACACGCACACACACACACACACACACACACACACACACACACACACACACACACACACACACACACACACACACACACACACACACACACACACACACACACACACACACACACACACACACACACACACACACCCTCTCTGAAAGCTAGAGAGTGTACTGGTCTTTGTTCCAGTCCAGCTCTAACACAACTGACTTCCATTAACAACCTGTTGCTTTCCAGCAGCAAGGTTGAGGTCCACTAGTCTAAAACCACACATACTGACACGCTAACTGCCTACTCTTGACCTCTGACCTCCTCTCCTCCTGCCGCCTGCCCCAGAGAGGCGAGGGCTAAAGGGGTGGCGCTGCGGTGGTGGCAGCCACGTCACGATGGAGCGGGACATGACCAGTGGGCGCTGGACCACGTGGAAGTAGTGCTGTGAGTATCACCGACCAACCTGGTACCCCTGGTCCCTAGAGAACCTCAGTCTGAGAACCTAGAGAACCTAGAGAACCTCCGTCTGAGAACCTAGAGAACCTCCGTCTGAGAACCTAGAGAACCTCCGTCTGAGAACCTAGACAACCTCTGTCTGAGAACCTAGAGAACCTCTGTCTGAGAACCTAGAGAACCTCTGTCTGAGAACCTAGAGAACCTCCGTCTGAGAACCTAGAGAACCTCCATCTGAGAACCTAGAGAACCTCCATCTGAGAACCAAGAAAACCTCCATCTGAGAACCTAGAGAACCTCAGTCTGCCCCTACCTCGGCCCCTAAAAACCTACCTCTCTCCACATAAACTGACACACACACACACACACACACACACACACACACACACACACACACACACACACACACACACACACACACACACACACACACACACACACACACACACACACACACACACACACACACATGCACCCCCATAGTGTGTGCTCAACTGTCAGGAAGGAAAATAAAGACTGAATGTTGTGACCGAGACGGTTTTCTGTGCTGGTTAGTGACTTCACAGTGACTTTGGTCTATTTGAATATTGTGTGAGACCATCTAATGCATACACAAAGCTTGTCACACACCGTCTACACACACCGTCTACACACACCGTCTACACACACCGTCTACACACACAGTCTACACACACAGTCTACACACACCGTCTACACACACCGTCTACACACACAGTCTACACACACAGTCTACACACACCGTCTACACACACCATCTACACACACCGTCTACACACACAGTCTCTACACACACAGTCTACACACCATCTACACACACCGTCTACACACACAGTCTACACACACCATCTACACACACAGTCTACACACACCATCTACACACACAGTCTACACACACCGTCTACACACACCATCTACACACACAGTCTACACACACCGTCTACACACACCGTCTACACACACCGTCTACACACACCATCTACACACACAGTCTACACACACCGTCTACACACACAGTCTACACACACCATCTACACACACAGTCTACACACACCGTCTACACACACAGTCTACACACACAGTCTACACACACCGTCTACACACACAGTCTACACACACCATCTACACACACAGTCTACACACACCGTCTACACACACCATACACACCATCTACACACACCATCTACACACACAGTCTACACACACAGTCTACACACACACACACACCGTCTACACACACCGTCTACACACACCGTCTACACACACAGTCTACACACACCGTCTACACACACAGTCTACACACACCGTCTACACACACAGTCTACACACACCGTCTACACACACCGTCTACACACACCGTCTACACACACCGTCTACACACACCGTCTACACACCGTCTACACACACAGTCTACACACACCGTCTACACACACAGTCTACACACACCGTCTACACACACACACCGTCTACACACACAGTCTACACACACCATCTACACACACTACACACACCGTCTACACACACGTCTACACACACAGTCTACACACACAGTCTACACAC
>NC_060173.1:7918318-7928318 GCF_021184085.1 Oncorhynchus gorbuscha
GTTATTTTCTAGTGTTAAGTTATTAGGCAGTTATTCAGCCTCTCTTTCTCTCGAGGCTCTCAGCCTACAACGTCTCTCCCCCCTTCTCCTGCTGTTACCCCCATCCCTCTCTCTCCCCTTCTCGTGCTGTTACCCCCATCCCTCTCTCTCCCCTTCTCGTGCTGTTACCCCCATCCCTCTCTCTCCCCCTTCTCGTGCTGTTACCCCCATCCCTCTCTCTCCCCTTCTCGTGCTGTTACCCCCATCCCTCTCTCTCCCCCTTCTCGTGCTGTTACCCCCATCCCTCTCCCCCTTCTCGTGCTGTTACCCCCATCCCTCTCTCTCCCCCTTCTCGTGCTGTTACCCCCATCCCTCTCTCTCCCCCTTCTCGTGCTGTTACCCCCATCCCTCTCTCTCCCCCTTCTCGTGCTGTTACCCCCATCCCTCTCTCTCCCCTTCTCGTGCTGTTACCCCCATCCCTCTCTCTCCCCCTTCTCGTGCTGTTACCCCCATCCCTCTCTCTCCCCCTCCCGTGCTGTTACCCCCATCCCTCTCTCTCCCCCTTCTCGTGCTGTTACCCCCATCCCTCTCTCTCCCCTTCTCGTGCTGTTACCCCCATCCCTCTCTCTCCCCTCCCGTGCTGTACCCCCATCCCCCCATCCCTCTCTCTCCCCTTCTCGTGCTGTTACCCCCATCCCTCTCTCTCCCCCTTCTCGTGCTGTTACCCCCATCCCTCTCTCTCCCCCTTCTCGTGCTGTTACCCCCATCCCTCTCTCTCCCCCTTCTCGTGCTGTTACCCCCATCCCTCTCTCTCCCCTTCTCGTGCTGTTACCCCCATCCCTCTCTCTCCCCCTTCTCGTGCTGTTACCCCCATCCCTCTCTCTCCCCCTTCTCGTGCTGTTACCCCCATCCCTCTCTCCCCCTTCTCGTGCTGTTACCCCCATCCCTCTCTCTCCCCTTCTCGTGCTGTTACCCCCATCCCTCTCTCTCCCCCTTCTCGTGCTGTTACCCCCATCCCTCTCCCCCCTTCTCGTGCTGTTACCCCCATCCCTCTCTTCTCCCCCCCATCCCTCTCGTGCTGTTACCCCCATCCCTCTCTCTCCCCCTCCCTGTTACCCCCATCCCTCTCTCTCCCCCTCTCGTGCTGTTACCCCCATCCCTCTCTCTCCCCTTCTCGTGCTGTTACCCCCATCCCTCTCTCTCCCCTCCCCCCCATCCCTCTCTCCCCCTTCTCGTGCTGTTACCCCCATCCCTCTCTCTCCCCTTCTCGTGCTGTTACCCCCATCCCTCTCTCTCCCCCTCCCGTGCTGTACCCCCATCCCTCTCTCTCCCCCTTCTCGTGCTGTTACCCCCATCCCTCTCTCTCCCCCTTCTCGTGCTGTTACCCCCATCCCTCTCTCTCCCCCTTCTCGTGCTGTTACCCCCATCCCTCTCTCTCCCCCTTCTCGTGCTGTTACCCCCATCCCTCTCTCTCCCCCTTCTCGTGCTGTTACCCCCATCCCTCTCTCTCCCCTTCTCGTGCTGTTACCCCCATCCCTCTCTCTCCCCTTCTCGTGCTGTTACCCCCATCCCTCTCTCTCCCCCTTCTCGTGCTGTTACCCCCATCCCTCTCTCTCCCCTTCTCGTGCTGTTACCCCCATCCCTCTCTCTCCCCCTTCTCGTGCTGTTACCCCCATCCCTCTCTCTCCCCTTCTCGTGCTGTTACCCCCATCCCTCTCTCTCCCCTTCTCGTGCTGTTACCCCATCCCTCTCTCTCCCCTTCTCGTGCTGTACCCCCATCCCTCTCTCTCCCCCTTCACGTGCTGTTACCCCCATCCCTCTCTCTCCCCTTCTCGTGCTGTTACCCCCATCCCTCTCTCCCCCATTCTCGTGCTGTTACCCCCATCCCTCTCTCTCCCCTCCCGTGCTGTACCCCCATCCCTCTCCCCTTCCGTGCTGTTACCCCCATCCCTCTCTCTCCCCTTCCCGTGCTGTTACCCCCATCCCTCTCTCTCCCCCTCCCGTGCTGTACCCCCATCCCTCTCTCTCCCCTCCCCGTGCTGTACCCCCATCCCTCTCTCTCCCCCTTCTCGTGCTGTTACCCCCATCCCTCTCTCTCCCCTTCTCGTGCTGTTACCCCCATCCCTCTCTCTCCCCCTTCTCGTGCTGTTACCCCCATCCCTCTCCCCCTTCTCGTGCTGTTACCCCCATCCCTCTCCCCCTTCTCGTGCTGTTACCCCATCCCTCTCTCTCCCCCTTCTCGTGCTGTTACCCCCATCCCTCCCTCCCCCTTCTCCTGTTACCCCCATCCCTCTCCCCCTTCTCGTGCTGTTACCCCCATCCCTCTCCCCCTTCTCGTGCTGTTACCCCATCCCTCTCTCCCCTTCTTGTGCTGTTACCCCATCCCTCTCCCCCTCCCTGCTGTACCCCCATCCCTCTCTCCCCCCTTCTTGTGTTACCCCCTTCCCTCCCTCTCCTGTTACCCCCTTCCCTCCCTCTCCTGTTACCCCCTTCCCTCCCTCTCCTGTTATCCCCTTCCCTCCCTCTCCTGTTATCCCCTTCCCTCCCTCTCCTGTTATCCCCTTCCCTCCCTCTCCTGTTATCCCCTTCCCTCCCTCTCCTGTTATCCCCTTCCCTCCCTCTCCTGTTATCCCCTTCCCTCCCTCTCCTGTTATCCCCTTCCCTCCCTCTCCTGTTATCCCCTTCCCTCCCTCTCCTGTTATCCCCTTCCTTCCCTCTCCTGTTACCCCCTTCCCTCCCTCTCCTGTTACCCCCTTCCCTCCCTCTCCTGTTATCCCCTTCCCTCCCTCTCCTGTTATCCCCTTCCCTCCCTCTCCTGTTATCCCCTTCCCTCCCTCTCCTGTTACCCCCTTCCCTCCCTCTCCTGTTACCCCCTTCCCTCCCTCTCCTGTTACCCCTTCCCTCCCTCTCCTGTTATCCCCTTCCCTCCCTCTCCTGTTATCCCCTTCCCTCCCTCTCCTGTTATCCCCTTCCCTCCCTCTCCTGTTATCCCCTTCCCTCCCTCTCCTGTTATCCCCTTCCCTCCATCTCCTGTTATCCCCTTCCCTCCCACTCCTGTTACCCCCTTCCCTCCCTCTCCTGTTACCCCCTTCCCTCCCTCTCCTGTTATCCCCTTCCCTCCCACTCCTGTTATCCCCTTCCCTCCCTCTCCTGTTATCCCCTTCCCTCCCTCTCCTGTTATCCCCTTCCATCCCTCTCCTGTTATCCCCTTCCCTCCCTCTCCTGTTATCCCCTTCCCTCCCTCTCCTGTTATCCCCTTCCCTCCCTCTCCTGTTATCCCCTTCCCTCCCACTCCTGTTATCCCCTTCCCTCCCTCTCCTGTTATCCCCTTCCCTCCCACTCCTGTTATCCCCTTCCCTCCCTCTCCTGTTATCCCCTTCCCTCCCTCTCCTGTTATCCCCTTCCCTCCCTCTCCTGTTATCCCCTTCCCTCCCTCTCCTGTTATCCCCTTCCCTCCCTCTCCTGTTATCCCCTTCCCTCCCTCTCCTGTTATCCCCTTCCCTCCCTCTCCTGTTATCCCCTTCCCTCCCTCTCCTGTTATCCCCTTCCCTCCCTCTCCTGTTATCCCCTTCCCTCCCTCTCCTGTTATCCCCTTCCCTCCCTCTCCTGTTATCCCCTTCCCTCCCTCTCCTGTTATCCCCTTCCCTCCCTCTCCTGTTATCCCTCTCTTTCTCTCTGCTGATTTCTGCTCCCCGGAGATGAGGCTCCGTCAGTGTTGTTTTTTGAAGTCTACTGTGTAATATGGACCCCACCTCTTTCTCTGTAACTCCACTATAGCAATCTCCTGTACATATAAGTATATCCACTATGGGGAGACCCAGCAGCCTTATAAAAGGGAAATAAAGAACTGTCCAAACCTCAAGGGATAGTCAGTGTGTGTGAGTATATACATATACACACATATATACATTTATATTATTATAACTTCATCACCACATTCAAAAACAGAAATTGCTGATTCAACAAAGTCACAACTAACACAGTCCAGTTAGTGTATAAAACATTTATTTCACAATCATAAAAATATTAATTTCTCTGTATAAAAAAAGGAGACTAATACATAATCTTCCATTGTATTTGGTTAAGAAAAAAAAATACAAAAAGTTTGAGTTTGCAGCAGTAAACTATTCAACCAACAAATCCCTCGTACTCCTCACGTCCTCTATAAGAACCAGCACCTATCTAAAAAAAAAAGAAGACATGATTTTAAAGTAGGATTGTGAGTTACAGGCCCGTTAATAACAGCATAGTCATCGCCACCACGAGGGGGACCGAATTAACCGCAACACGGTGTCCTGCGTTACAGTAGTTATAGCCACAGCACGCATACGTCATGGTGTAAACAGTTCCTTTCAGTCGGAGAGGGTGTATCTGACCGCAGCCCGTCGACGCCATGCACCCCCGGGTGGACAGGGCGCTGTGGTTTCCATAGCGACCGTTGCCCGTCATGCAGAGTTCCGCGGGAGGGCACTCTGTCAGGATGAGGTCAAAGGTCTTGTTCCGGTACATGATGGGGCTGTAGTAACACAGCAGGTTGTTGTTACAGTGGAGTGCTGGGAGGAACAGGGACAGACACAGGATGGTAGATGGAAACGGGAACATCTGGGGCCTGAGAGAGAATAGACGTCTGGTGGTCAAACTACCTGTTTATGTCAGTCAGCGTTAGAGAGTAGCCTGGTCCCAGGTCTGTTTGTACTGTATAGCTAGCTCCTTAGGCTGTGTTTAAAACAGGCAGCCTAATTCTGATCTTATTTCCACTAATACTTCTTTTACATCCCAATCACAGCAGATATTTTAATTTCAATTAGTGAAAAATAGATCAGAATTGGGCTGCCTGTGTGAACGCAGACCTAGTCAAACATTGAACCTCATCATGACATGAAAAACAACTATAGGAGTTGGCCAGACAGCACAACAGATCTGGGACCAGGCTAGAATTGGAGTGGTATTGGAATGAAACTGCTGATTGGTAACCCAGCGGCCTAATTAGTCAATTGGAACAAGAGCTTGTTGGATAGGTTGCTGACTTGCAATTAAAAAGGAAAATTAGCAACTTGTCAAACAAACCAGTCATTGCTTGCATGAAGTTCCAGGTATATCCTAGTAAGGAACCTTCTAGTCTCAGTTTATCTAAAAGACAGGTTGAAAGCCTTGTATGTGTGCTCTCAACCACAGAAAACACTAACAGCTTGCTCATGCAATGGCAATTTGTAGGATGAGGACTTACCTGCTCATTCTTACGACTCTGGGGTTGAGAAGAATTTCAAACTGGATACAACAGGTGGCGTTCAATGGATGACAGATGCTCTGTATACTGTCCCAACACTTACTGCTGGTCGAACCGGAACCATCTAACCTCAAACCAAGTAACCACACCCACTGCCGACACCTGTTATTCGAATCAGGAGAGACTGAACCAAAAAAAAAAGGGTTTTAAAGTAACTGGTCAGTGAAAGTCTCCTGTTAACACACACACCCAAATAATGTTGACTGATATACTCGTATGTGGCCAAAGCATACATTTTAAATAACATTTAAAAAAACACTTGCTTAGGATGAACTAGCCAATCGGCGGTCTACTCATGTGAATATTTATTAACGGATTAATGTAAATATTCAATGCAGCCCTTTTTCTCTCAATATCATGATTTCTGGGTAACAATTAAGTACCTCACTGTGATTTATTTTTGACCGTTTGAATTAAGTGACAAAAAATAGCTTCTTAGTAAATAGCAACTTCTCAAGGAAGAATTTAGCTAGGCCTGGGTGTGGTCTGAGAGGGAAGGGGAAACTGGAAACTGGCTCTTATTGGCAGAGGGGATTGGAACTCTTATTGGCAGAGGGGATTGGAACTCTTATTGGCAGAGGGGATTGGAACTCTTATTGGTCGAGCAACTAATTTACCACCTGGTGATGTCACGAGGCAGGCCAGAACTCCAGCCTACCAAAACAGGCAGCCCTTTAAAAAAAATGTTTTATTTTTTTAATCACCTCACACTAAAAAGGGCATTATCACAATTTGCATAGTATTTTGCCAACCTAAGTGTGGAAATATATTTTTGATTTTACCTTTATTTAACCAGGCAAGTCAGTTAAGAACAAAATCTTATTTTCAATGACAGCCTAGGAACAGTGGGTTAAATGCCTGTTCAGGGGCAGAACGACAGCTTTGCACCTTGTCAGCTAGGCTACCCTGCCGCCCCTCCACTCTAACCACTAGGCTACCCTGCCGCCCCTCCACTCTAACCACTAGGCTACCCTGCCGCCCCTCCACTCTAACCACTAGGCTACCCTGCCGCCCCTCCACTCTAACCACTAGGCTACCCTGCCGCCCCTCCACTCTAACCACTAGGCTACCCTGCCGCCCCTCCACTCTAACCACTAGGCTACCCTGCCGCCCCTCCACTCTAACCACTAGGCTACCCTGCCGCCCCTCCACTCCACTCTAACCACCGCTAGGCTACCCTGCCGCCCCTCCACTCTAACCACTAGGCTACCCTGCCGCCCCTCCACTCTAACTAACCACTCTAACCGCTAGGCTACCCTGCCGCCCCTCCACTCTAACCACTAGGCTACCCTGCCGCCCCTCCACTCTAACCACTAGGCTACCTAACCGCTAGCCGCCCCCTCCACTCTAACCACTAGGCTACCCTGCCGCCCCTCCACTCTAACCACTAGGCTACCCTGCCGCCCCTCCACTCTAACCACTAGGCTACCCTGCCGCCCCTCCACTCTAACCACTAGGCTACCCTGCCGCGCCATATAAAAACACAAATGTTCATTTTTCTTTTTTACTTGGACTGGTTCTTTAATTCTCCATTGTTTTGGAAGGAACATCATTTCACTCATTGTAATATTTCATAGAAACCTGTAGACACTGGACAGGTACTTCAACATGCTTTCTGTATTCACGCCATTCACCAGCTACCACACTGAGAACTACAGCTTTTACCACACGGCAATATTGCAACATCACTAAAAACATAGATTACACTTTACGTCAGTCATTACAAATAATTGAATAAATAAGCACATTTTACACTGGAAATAAAACATCTACTTGAATAAGTGTCATCCCTTGCATGATGGTTGGGGACAGGGACTGTGGCTAACAGGCCAATCCCTTGTATGATGGTGGGGGACAGGGACTGTGGCTAACAGGGGGACAGGGACTGTGGCTAACAGGCCCATCCTTTGCATGAGGGTGGGGGACAGGGACTGTGGCTAACAGGCCAATCCCTTGCATGATGGTGGGGACAGGGACTGTGGCTAACAGGCCAATCCCTTGCATGATGGTGGGGACAATCCCTTGCATGATGGTGGGGACAGGGACTGTGGCTAACAGGCCAATCCCTTGCATGATGGTGGGGGACAGGGACTGTGGCTAACAGGCCAATCCCTTGCATGATGGTGGGGGACAGGGACTGTGGCTAACAGGCCAATCCCTTGCATGATGGTGGGGGACAGGGACTGTGGCTAACAGGGGGCAGGGACTGTGGCTAACAGGGGGACAGGGACTGTGGCTAACAGGGGGACAGGGACTGTGGCTAACAGGGGGACAGGGACTGTGGCTAACAGGCCAATCCCTTGCATGAGGGTGGGGGACAGGGACTGTGGCTAACAGGCCCATCCTTTGCATGAGGGTGGGGGACAGGGACTGTGGCTAACAGGGGGACAGGGACTGTGGCTAACAGGCCAATCCCTTGCATGAGGGTGGGGGACAGGGACTGTGGCTACCAGGGGGACAGGGACTGTGGCTAACAGGGGGACAGGCCCATCCCCCAGTGACAAGTATGGCTGAATTCCAGACGGACCCCTAGCCACTACTCTTTAGCCACTCCTGGAGATCTGAGAGGACTTTATAGATGGAATTCATGTCGTTTTCTCCGTGTAGCGGAGCCACGTCGTCATCCTCCGCCACATCCTCATCTCCAGGGCAACTATGCAGAGGGTCCGTCGCGGAAGGAGGAGGCTTCTCACTGTGCCCCAACGTCACTCCTAACAGACTCTTAATGTAGGTGTCAGGGGCTGGAGGCTGGTTACACTTGTCACTACAGCAACACCTAGAGAGTTAGAGAAATGTATGGAAGTCACTCAGTATTAAAGACATTGGCAGTGATGAAAATAAAATAAAATTAAAGTAACCAAATTGTCATACTTGTGTAAAAGTATAGATACCTTATTAGAAAGTTACTCATATAACCCAGTAAAATACTACTTGGAATAAAAGTCTAAATATATTTAGGACCAAATATTTTTAAGTATCATAAATAAATGTAATTGCTAAAAAAATGTACTTAATTATCAAAAAGTATAAACCATTTCAAATTCCTTCTATTATTAAGTAAAGCATGCAGCACCATTTTCATGTTTTTAAAAATGTATGTAGACAGAAAGGGGCCTCAGACGTCATTTACTAAAGATGTGTTTAGTGAGTCTGCCAGATCAGAGGCAGAAGGGTTGTCTGAATAAAGTGTGTGACATTGGACCATTTTCCTGTCCTACTAAGCATTCAAAATGTAACGAGTACTTTTGGGTGTCAAGTACTTTTTACATGATTTTCTTTAGGAATGTAGTGAAAGTTGTCACAAATATAAAATAGTAAAGTACAGATATCCCCCCCAAAACACTACTTAAGTAGTACTTTAAAGTATTTTTACTGAAGTACTTTACACTAATGGCAATACATATCAAATGTAATATGTAAAATCACACCGTAGACCACTCATCCTGTAGGTTTTATAGTCCGACCCTAATTTAAAAACACACCTAATTCTACTTATTAGCTGCTCAACAGGACCTTAAACTAGCCGAATCAGATAACACTAAATTAGGGTTGGACTGAAAACCTACAAGACAGTAGACCTCCAGGAAGAGAGTTGGGCAGCCCTGCTATCTGCAATCATAGTACAACATAATCAGAGCTCTAATACAGGAGAGGGGACACACACCATTTTGGAACCTTCAGATAGAAATATGCCATGTAGACCAAACATGACATGTAGATAAAGGAACTACGTCAGCTCTGTTTGTGACATTTCTATCTGACAACTGGCTGTAAACAGGGCCACTAATGTCGATGTGCGACTGTCCCTGTGAATCTACATTTAATAAAAGTAAAGTTGTGGCTACTGAACCTGTATGTCACATTATAGCTGACCCCTCGGTAGGTCACGGCATGGGTGGAGTTACAGAGGTCAGGGGTCAAGCAGCCCTGTGCAGACAGGATGTGAGTGGAACCGAAACGCCCACTGCTAGTACCACAGCGCTCTTGCGGGAGACACTCAGTGGTGGAATCGTTACTGCAGGACCTGAGGGATAAAAAAAACAAAACATGGGAGAATCTCATTCGCATTTCCTTGATTCCTTAAAACCCATTGGATGAGGGTCAGAGAGGCAGGACCTTTTGAGAAGGAAGCAAGACAATGTGAGGAGACAAGAAATTGCAATTGAGATTCTCACCCAGGAGTGGAGTGGACAGACCCAAAATGGGAAACTCTAAACAGAATCAATAGGAAGGCTCAACTCTGAGCCATTGAAGTTGAAATTTAAAACGGTTAGGGTAGGGATGTCCCAAGGATAGCACTAACTGACCCCCCCCCAAAAGATTTAAGAGATAGAACCTTATGAGAGGAATCTTTGAAAGTCAAATTACTATGGAACAATGATGTTCTATATAAAGATCAAGCCTAGTCCTGACAAACTTTTTCAATGGAAAAAATCTCCATTGAGAATGCTTTTCAGTCCCGGACTGGGCATAATCGGACTGTGACCAGTCCGGGAAACTGCTCCCCAGTGTGTGTGTGTGGTGGTTTACACACCAACCTTCCTTTGTGCTGTAGTGGGCAGAAGTTACACAGCAGACTGGTACTAGGTATATGACTGCCCATGGCTGTCACAGTTAGGACTAGGAGGAGGACACAGAGGCAGGCTGCTGGAGCCAGGGGTTGGGGAGCGTTTAACCTGAAACATACACAAAAAAAAATACATTTCTATTTAAAAAAAATGTAAAACTCAATAT
>NC_060173.1:7933318-7948318 GCF_021184085.1 Oncorhynchus gorbuscha
AGGAGGGGCGGCAGGGTAGCCTAGTGGTTAGAGAGGAGGGGCGGCAGGGTAGCCTAGTGGTTAGAGAGGAGGGGCGGCAGGGTAGCCTAGTGGTTAGAGAGGAGGGGCGGCAGGGTAGTCTAGTGGTTAGAGAGGAGGGGCGGCAGGTAGTCTAGTGGTTAGAGTGGAGGGGCGGCAGGTTGGTGTTGGAGTGTTGGACTAGTAATTGGAAGATTGCAAGATTGAATTGCCGAACTGACAAGGTAAAAATCTGTCATTCTGCCCGTGAACAAGGCAGTTAACCCACTGTTCCTAGGCCGTCATTGAAAATAAGATTTTGCTCTTAACTGACTTGCCTAGTAAAATAAAAAAAATGAATATTGAATAGAGTAAGCTATTCTGGGGAAGCTATACTTTAACAGAAAGACTCACAGATATGTTTTCTGTTAAAGTATTCAAATATCCTACATAATGGGCAGCTGTAGTAAGTAGTCTTCTCTACGTCTACCACCAATTTAGGCAGATTTGTCCACATTTGTTCACTATTGTTATGATGTCATAAGGTGAATGCACCGTCCTTCTGTAGCTCAGTTGGTAGAGCATGGCGCTTGTAACGCCAGGGTAGTGGGTTCAATCCCCGGGACCACCCATACGTAGAATGTATGCACACATGACTGTAAGTCGCTTTGGATAAAAGCGTCTGCTAAATGGCATATATTATTATTATTATTATAATTTGTAAGTCGCTTTGGATAAAAGCGTCTGCTAAATGGCATATATTATTATTATTATTATAATTTGTAAGTCGCTCTGGATAAGAGCGTCTGCTAAATGACTTAAATGTAAATGTAAATGTTATGTTTATTTCATTCCACTAGAGGGCCTGGTTGCACACCAAAGAGAGAGTTAAGCTTTCCTCACGAACCAAAAGTGACTCGACTGTAAATATCACATTTGACGTCCATTACGCGCGACCGTGAAGACGAGCTCTTTTTGTCGAGGAGAGCGCGCATTCGAGCACTTTCTTTATTATCGGCGGGGAGCTATGATTAGAATTAGCACATCCGGGGATCCAGAAACGCTTCTATAGTTTGACTTGATGATTGACACACCGTCGTCTACGGCGCATACCTTCATACCTTCGCCCTGACAGGTAGTCGACTGTGCTGTGACAATGTCGGAGGTCTGACGGTAAGACTCTCACATAAATAACGATATACATTTCACACAATTATGTTTCTTAAACAGTTTTTAACGTTTTTTAAGGAGTTTTTTTTTTAACTATTTGAGGCACTAAACTTGAGGCATAAATATTATTTTTGGCGGTCAGAAATATGATCTGTGCCTGCTTTTATCTTGACTGTAAAGTATAACAAACGTATGATTGTGTTATTGTTAAATATAGATCAGGCCGATCCAAATGTCCCTCTCTGTGGTCAGTTAAAACATGTAAATAGTGGTGTCTTCAAAATAATGGTTTTGAACTTTATTCTAGCCTACAGTCTCAAAGAACAGCTGTCTGAAATGGGCTCTGGTAAAATGTCCTGTTAACTTTTTTGAAAAGTCTGTCAATTATTAGACTAACTGAAATTATGGTTTAGTAATATTGTCCGTTTCTGCTACAGACAAAAAAAACCTACTCTTTTTTGGGGGGTGAAATACTCAGGTGTAGAGTGTATCTGTGTCAAACAATTGTGAAGACAACTGAAACACAGTACAGCAAGTGTGTCACGACATGTTATACTACTGTTGCAGTTAAAAATATTGCAGTTTTAGTCTTTACAAAAAAATTATACATTGCATTTTTGTTAAAAATATTGCTCCTGTCCTAGTTTTGAAACCTGAGCCCTAGAACCATGCCCCAGGACTACCTGACATGACTCCTTGCTGTCCCCAGTCCACCTGGCCATTGCTGCTCCAGTTTCACTGGCCTGGGCCCTAATGTCCCAGGACTACCTGAATAACTCCTTGCTGTCCCCAGTCCACCTGGCCAGTTAGTTTCAACTGTTCTGCCTTACTATTATTCAACCATGCTGGTCATTTATGAACATTTGAACATCTTGGCCACATAATCTCCACCCGGCAAGCCAGATGGCCACCCCACATATAATTCTCTCTTTCTTTCTCTCTCTCGTGAAACCGTGCCCCAAAACAAAGTCCACCTGACTGTGCTGCTATTTTTTCTGATGACCATGCTGGTCATTTATGAACATTTGAATTTATCATTTCTGTTATAATCTCTACCCGCAGTTATTCCTCTCTACTTCCTATTTTGTTTCTACCTAGCCAGTTTTTACACCTGCATTGTTTGCTGTTTGGGGTTTTAGGCTGAACTTATATCAGCTGATCATTGTACTGCAGTTATACTTCATTGTACTGCAGTTATACTTCATTGCACTGCAGTTATACTTCATTGTACTGAAGTTATACTTCATTGTACTGAAGTTATACTTCATTGTACTGAAGTTATACTTCATTGTACTGAAGTTATACTTCATTGTACTGCATTTATACTTCATTGTACTGCAGTTATACTTCATTGTACTGAAGTTATACTTCATTGTACTGCAGTTATACTTCATTGTACTGAAGTTATACTTCATTGTACTGCAGTTATACTTCATTGTACTGAAATTATACTTCATTGTACTGCAGTTATACTTCATTGTACTGCAGTTATACTTCATTGTACTGCAGTTATACTTCATTGTACTGAAGTTATACTTCATTGTACTGAAGTTATACTTCATTGTACTGAAGTTATACTTCATTGTACTGCAGTTATACTTCATTGTACTGCAGTTATACTTCATTGTACTGCACTTATACTTCATTGTACTGCAGTTATACTTCATTGTACTGCAGTTAAACTTCATTGTACTGCATTTATACTTCATTGTACTGCAGTTATACTTCATTGTACTGCAGTTATACTTCATTGTACTGCAGGTATACTTCATTGTACTGCAGTTATACTTCATTGTACTGCAGTTATACTTCATTGTACTGCATTTATACTTCATTGTACTGAAGTTATACTTCATTGTACTGCAGTTATACTTCATTGTACTGAAGTTATATTTCATTGTACTGCAGTTATACTGCACTCTGATTACCATCTTTGTTGTTTTGTTCAGCTATTTGGCAAATGTCCTACTACATATTTGGATTGTCAGTATTTCCCCTCTTTGATGACACCATGACTTCAACATGCCACAGAGTGAACACAGAGTCCACTGAGCTGTGGTATCTGATTTGGATTTGAGTTGTGAAGTCTGACAGACAGACAGACAGACAGGAAGGAGTTGCATGTCTTTACTTTAACACCCAATGAATCCTTCTGATTATGGATTATGACTCACAGAGACAAGAAGACAACTTTTTCCCAGCGTGCCTCATGGAAAGCTACCAGGAAGACTTGGCAGGTCTGGACCCTGTCTTTCTAGAGGAGGAGGAATGGGATCTGTACAACTCCCTCTCGGCTCTGTCCCTGCCCAGTCCCCAACCCCTCTCCCCTCTCTGGTCCCAGGGCGGAGGCAATGAGAGCTCCGATGACCCTACCACCCAGGGGGTGGGTGGAGGGGGTCCCTGCCCAAATTCCTACCTGAGACCCAGGTATGTTGAATGGTTTTAATATCCTCCTGCCATGGACAAGGCCAGCAGGTTGCCTTAGTGGTTAGGGGCGTTGGGCCAGTAACCGAAAGGCCACTTGTTGAAATCCCAGAGCCCCTTAGGTGAAAAATCTGTTGATGTGCCCTTGAGCAAACCACTTAACCATAATTGCTCTATAATCGCTGATCCCTGGCTCTGACACCATTCTCAGGGGGAGTGGGATATGCAAATAAAACACACATTTCCAATTCGTACATGTGTGAAAAAAGGACAAATGTAAGCATCTAATTATTATATGAAAATTAGCTGTGTTAACTGTATCTGGTAATATTCATCAACTTTTCTGATTTATATTTGTTTTGTACTGTATATAATCCCTGTCAAATAAACTTCATGAAATAAATCATAAAACACTTTATTTTTATTTTTCACAAACATATACAGGACCCAGGAGACAGAGGTCCTCCTGAGAGGAGCAGCCCTCCTGCCTCCTCCAGTACCCCCTCGGAGGAGAACCTCCAGGGCTGCTCTGCTGACTAATGCTCAGAAGAGGTTCTCCTGTGATCTGACTGTACCCACTATCAGACTGAACCGCTTTAATACAGCCACATATAGTCATGTGAGTATCACTGTGTTGGCCCTAGGTTTTCTAACCTCAAGAGGGTCTTTAAATAAAAGTTCAATGTAAAAAGAAAACTAGCGTTCTGGGCGTTGGGGATTTAGTTCACTGGAAACAAAGATATCTATGTTGAGATGGAGGAAAGATGTTAAAGGCCCAATGCAGCCATTTAAAATGAAAATATCTCAATATCAAACCATTTCTGGGTAACAATTAAGTACCTTTACTGTGATTATTTTCAATTAAAATGTTTTTTTTTTTTTAATGTTAAAAAAGGAAACCAAAAAAGTTTCTTAGCCAAAAAAGAGTAATTTCTCCAGCAAGAATTTAGCTAGGACTGTCTGGGAGTGGCCTGAGTAGGAAGGGGAACATTGACAACTATCTGTTATTGGCAGAGAGGTTTGGAACTCTCTCTTATTGGTCGATTAAAACTCCATCCATCCAAACAGGCTGAAATTTCAGCCATTCTTTTCACACAGCTCCTACACTAAAAAAGCACAATTCACAATTTCACAGAATTATTCCAAACTCAATAGTTTAGAAATAAATATAAAACACGGGGAAAATCACATTTTATGACTACATTGGACCTTTAACAGTAAGTGTTATTTGAGTCAAATGTCCAATTTGTAAGTCGCTCTGGATAAGAGCGTCTGCTAAATGACTTAAATGTAAATGTAAATTTTTAAATTTTTAAATTTTGTCGTGGGTTCGATTCCTGCTGGGGTCACATACTAATAATGTATGCCCTCACTGTATACTGTAAGTCGCTTTGGATAAATGCTTTGAATAAAAGCTTCTACTGAGTTGGATATACAGTATTGTATATTTTTAGCTGGATACCTGGAGCATCAAACTGATAGACACTCCACAAGGAAGCACCAAACAACTGGCTTCTCTCTGCATGTTGACGTCCAAGTAAGAAACAGCACATCCCTTTCAGATGTTTGAATATCAATCCAAGGAACTGAGTCGTTTTCTTTTTTTTAACATTCAAGATGAGACACGAACCGTAACCATGGAAACGTCTTTGCGTTTGCCACTCTTTCAAAGTTTCTCCTTGAGAAACGCATAAATGATCCCATAGCCGTTGCACTTTCATAAAAATAAAAGAAGAAAACGTTCCTAATGGTCTCTCCGTCTCTCTCCGTCAGACTGTTGTCTAGGTATCCCCACACTGACCAGGTGTCTAACTCAGGGGTGGTGTGGGGGCGTGTGTCACCTATCCACCCTTCCTTACTGCAGGAGGCTGAGATCACCACCAATGTGTCAACTCCCTGGGTCCTTCACCAATTACCCATTCCCACCATGTGTAAGTAAGACACACAGCTAACACATATGTATACCGCTGTAACGTGTGGTAGCTAAGCTACAATTATATTGCCGCGTAATTATGGCAACTTAATTGCTGTTCACGTTTAAGTGTATCGGCAATCAAAATTGTCTGAAAGGAGATGTAATGGTTTATCCCAGACGTATTGCTGTATTTTTCATCGTGTGTTACGTTAAAGTGTCTTTAGAAAAAGGGAGATTTTGAATATGCTTCTACACCTGCATTGCTTGCTGTTTGGTGTTTCTGGCTGGGTTTCTGTACAGCACTTTGAGATATCAGCTGATGTAAAAAGGGCTTTATAAATACATTTGATTTGATTTTAATTTGACATACATACATACATACATACCTACATTTTTTGGGGACTGTGACTAGAGTTGTTGTTGACCTTGACCACCTTGTTGACCTTGACCACCTTGTTGACCTTGACCACCTTGTTGACCTTGACCACCTTGTTGACCTTGACCCCTTGTTGACCTTGACCCCTTGTTGGCCTTGACCACCTTGTTGACCTTGACCACCTTGTTGACCTTGACCCCTTGTTGACCTTGACCCCTTGTTGGCCTTGACCCCTTGTTGACCTTGACCACCTTGTTGACCTTGACCACCTTGTTAACCTTGACCACCTTGTTGGCCTTGACCACCTTGTTGACCTTGACCCCTTGTTGACCTTGACCACCTTGTTGACCTTGACCACCTTGTTGACCTTGACCACCTTGTTGGCCTTGACCCCTTGTTGACCTTGACCACCTTATTGACCTTGACCACCTTGTTGGCCTTGACCACCTTGTTGGCCTTGACCCCTTGTTGACCTTGACCACCTTGTTGACCTTGACCACCTTGTTGACCTTGACCCCTTGTTGACCTTGACCACCTTGTTGACCTTGACCACCTTGTTCTCTCTCCTCCAGTGAACAAGACAGTCCAGACCCTGATAGATGAGATCTTGCTGCTTCTGGAACAGACTAACCCAAGAGACAGTGGATACTACCTCCTGAAGTTGTGTGATTCTGAAGAGTACCTCAGGAAGTAAGTATACCGCTCCGCAAACCGAACTCCAACCCAATCACCATTCCCTAGCCTCCCTGCGGTCATTCCCCTTCACGGCTGGTTATACAGCTGGTCTATCGACACGTCTGTAGACTGTTGCCGCCGTGACATCGTGAACATTCTGTTGTCGCCGTGACATCGTGAACATTCTGTTGTCGCCGTGACATCGCGCCGTGACATCGTGAACATTCTGTTGTCGCCGTGACATCGTGAACATTCTGTTGTCGCCGTGACATCGTGAACATTCTGTTGTCGCCGTGACATCGTGAACATTCTGTTGTCGCCGTGACATCATGAACAAAAATAAATAAAAGCAGTGCATTCTGCTGGAGAATCGTATACGTTTTTTTTGTCAGTCAGGTAACCATGACAACGGAGACAGATCTGTCCCGTCCACCGGAGTATAACCAGCGGCATTTGTAGCGTTCTAATTGTCTCGATATTGTCATTTATAAACCAGCCTTTACCCTCTCTAGCCCTCAGGCAACTCTACCCTCCTGGCCTTGACCTATTTCCAAGTGAGAGGACATGCCCTCTTTGTTTGGTATCTCTCCCTGCACAATAACGCTTCAGCTGATATTCTTCCTGTTTGCTGTTACTTCCTGTGTGATATTCTTCATGTCTGCTGTTACTGTGTGATATTAGTTGTCTGCTGTTACTGTGTGATATTCTTCCTGTCTGCTGTTACTGTGTGATATTCTTCATGTCTGCTGTTACTTCCTATGTGATATTCTTCCTGTCTGCTGTTACTTCCTGTGTGATATTCTTCCTGTCTGCTGTTACTGTGTGATATTCTTCCTGTCTGCTGTTACTGTGTGATATTCTTCATGTCTGCTGTTACTTCCTATGTGATATTCTTCCTGTCTGCTGTTACTTCCTATGTGATATTCTTCCTGACTGCTGTTACTTCCTGTGTGATATTCTTCCTGTCTGCTGTTACTTCCTGTGTGATATTCTTCATGTCTGCTGTTACTGTGTGATATTCTTCCTGTCTGCTGTTACTTCCTATGTGATATTCTTCCTGTCTGCTGTTACTGTGTGATATTAGTTGTCTGCTGTTACTTCCTGTGTGATATTCTTCCTGTCTGCTGTTACTTCCTGTGTGATATTCTTCCTGTCTGCTGTTACTTCCTGTGTGATATTCTTCATGTCTGCTGTTACTTCCTGTGTGATATTCTTCATGTCTGCTGTTACTGTGTGATAGTCTTCCTGTCTGCTGTTACTTCCTGCGTGATATTCTTCCTGTCTGCTGTTACTTCCTGTGTGATATTCTTCATGTCTGCTGTTACTTCCTGTGTGATATTCTTCCTGTCTGCTGTTACTGTGTGATATTCTTCATGTCTGCTGTTACTTCCTGTGTGATATTCTTCCTGTCTGCTGTTACTTCCTGTGTGATATTCTTCATGTCTGCTGTTACTTCCTGTGTGATATTCTTCATGTCTGCTGTTACTTCCTGTGTGATATTCTTCCTGTCTGCTGTTACTGTGTGATATTCTTCCTGTCTGCTGTTACTTCCTGTGTGATATTCTTCCTGTCTGCTGTTACTGTGTGATATTCTTCCTGTCTGCTGTTACTGTGTGATATTCTTCCTGTCTGCTGTTACTGTGTGATATTCTTCCTGTCTGCTGTTACTGTGTGATAGTCTTCCTGTCTGCTGTTACTGTGTGATATTCTTCCTGTCTGCTGTTACTTCCTGTGTGATATTCTTCATGTCTGCTGTTACTTCCTGTGTGATATTCTTCATGTCTGCTGTTACTTCCTGTGTGATATTCTTCCTGTCTGCTGTTACTGTGTGATATTCTTCCTGTCTGCTGTTACTTCCTGTGTGATATTCTTCCTGTCTGCTGTTACTGTGTGATATTCTTCCTGTCTGCTGTTCCCGTGTGATATTCTTCCTGTCTGCTGTTACTTCCTGTGTGATATTCTTCCTGTCTGCTGTTACTTCCTGTGTGATATTCTTCCTGTCTGCTGTTACTGTGTGATATTCTTCCTGTCTGCTGTTCCCGTGTGATAGTCTTCCTGTCTGCTGTTACTGTGTGATATTCTTCATGTCTGCTGTTACTTCCTGTGTGATATTCTTCCTGTCTGCTGTTCCTGTGTGATAGTCTTCCTGTCTGCTGTTACTGTGTCTTCCTGTACGTTTCCTGTTCTTTACCTTGTTGTATTCCTCAGTGAGGAGATGCTGGGTATGCACAGGAGCATCCAGGACTATCATAAGTGTTCCCTGGAAGTCCCTCTCAGATTACTACAGGTTAACACACTACAGAATCTGTTGGCAAGGGACGTAAGTAGTTCATAATACCAATAATAATACACACCACTTCATATGTATATACTGTACTCAATACCATCTACTGTATCTTGCCTATGCCGCTCTGTACCATCACTCATTCATATATCCTTATGTACATATTCTTTATCCCCTTACACTTGTGTGTATAAGACAGTAGTTTTGGAATTGTTAGCTTGATTACTTGTTGGTTATTACTGCATTGTCGGAACTAGAAGCACAAGCATTTGGCTACACTCGCATTAACATCTGATAACCATGTGTATGTGACAAATAAAATTTGATTTGATTTGATCAGATGATTTTATCAAGTACAATGCATTACATTTTAGTAAGGTGTATGTGATCATGCCATTGCAAGTGTGTGCACAGGCACCAACTAAGATATACAGGACTAAAGGTTTCACACGGCTTTCTTTTGAGTGTTGCATTCCCACCCAAACGGTCAATCAGTAGAATATTAACCAAGGAGAGACAGACTTCAGGGCTCTGTCTTTAAATTGCTCATGTTGCAATGGTCTCCTTCTAACTACCGGCTCTTGGCTGGCTTCTAGCCAGGACGCTTCCCTTCAGGGGGGGCTGGTGTGTGTGAGAGAGGGAGGGAGGGAGGGGGGGCTGGTGTGTGTGAGAGAGTGAGAAAGAGACAGAGAGAGACAGAGAGAGTGTGGGCTGGTGTGTGTGAGGGAGTGAGAAAGAGACAGAGAGAGACAGAGAGAGTGAATGAGTGAGTGAGGGCTGGTGTGAGAGAGACAGGGAGGGTGAATGAGAGAGTGAGGGCTGGTGTGAGAAAGAGACAGAGAGGGTGAATGAGAGAGTGAGGGCTGGTGTGAGAAAGAGACAGAGAGGGTGAATGAGAGAGTGAGGGCTGGTGTGAGAGAGACAGGGAGAGTGAATGAGAGAGTGAGGGCTGGTGTGTGAGAGAGACCGAGAGAGTGAATGAGAGAGTGAGGGCTGGCGTGTGAGAGAGACTTAGAGAGTGAATGAGAGAGTGAGGGCTGGTGTGTGAAAGAGACAGAGAGAGAGACAGAGAGGGTGAATGAGAGAGTGAGGGCTGGTGTGTGTGAGAGAGAGAGACAGAGAGAGAAAGAGAGAGTGAATGAGTGAGTGAGGGCTGGTGTGAGAAAGAGACAGAGAGAGAGACAGAGAGGGTGAATGAGAGAGTGAGGGCTGGTGTGAGAGAGACAGGGAGAGTGAATGAGTGAGTGAGGGCTGGTGTGAGAGAGACAGAGAGAGAGACAGAGAGGGTGAATGAGAGAGTGAGGGCTAGTGTGAGAGAGACAGGGAGAGTGAATGAGTGAGTGAGGGCTGGTGTGAGAGAGACAGGGAGAGTGAATGAGAGAGTGAGGGCTGGCGTGTGAGAGAGACTTAGAGAGTGAATGAGAGAGTGAGGGCTGGTGTGTGTGAGAGAGAGAGAAAGAGACAGAGAGAGAAAGAGAGAGTGAATGAGTGAGTGAGGGCTGGTGTGAGAAAGAGACAGAGAGAGAGACAGAGAGGGTGAATGAGTGAGTGAGGGCTGGTGTGAGAAAGAGACAGAGAGGGTGAATGAGTGAGTGAGGGCTGGTGTGAGAAAGAGACAGAGAGAGAAAGAGAGAGTGAATGAGTGAGTGAGGGCTTGTGTCACTGTGAAAACCTCCACCCTGATTCCTAGACTTTGCTCTGTTTATCTCCGCGTCACACCTGGCATTTAGAAGCTATAAGCAAATGGAACGTGCACTCTTTAAAGGTGCAATCTGCAATAATTTCTTCTGTTTCAATGTTTTAAAAATGTGGTGTGGTTTGCCAAATGACAGATTGTGGCATTAAAGATGTCATTGGAGGCAGACTCATAAACACTTGGCCTAAACATGATTACACTTTTGGTTGATTTGATTTATTGATCTGATTTTAATAGCTGGTGTATTTATTTGACATGTTTGTGTATTCCTAGTTGCTATGTAGTAAATCTACTGTGTTCCTTCCGGAAGGTTGAGGACGACAGAGCTCCGTGTCACCTGTACCAACTCCTTGGCTCTGCTTGTGTCTTCAACACATCAAGGTACAATGCAGACTTTGACGTTCTGCTCTATATCATTATGCTGTTGTCTCTTAGGGCACAAAATGGCTGACTCAGCACAAAATACTACTGATTATCGATGATCTAAAACACTATAGAGAGTCTTATTTATGCAATGATTTTCTCCCCCAACAACACAGTCTCCACCTTTCACTTATGAGGAGGGTTAAAGACACTGAAACATGTCAGAGTTTATTAACTTTGATTCCATTGAACAAATAAAGGCATTTTAATTAATTATCTTTTTGATACACTGTGTTTATTTTTCTCTTTCTCTCTCTCTCTCCCTCTCTCTCTCTCTCTCTCTCTCTCTCTCTCTCTCTCTCTCTCTCTCTCTCTCTCTAGCAATCTGTCTCTCTCACTCTCTCTCTCTCTCTCTCTCTCTCTCTCTCTCTCTCTCTCTCTCTCTCTCTCTCGCAATCTGTCTCTCTCTCTCTCTCTCTCTCTCTCTCTCTCTCTCTCTCTCTCTCTCTCTCGCAATCTGTCTCTCTCACTCTCTCTCTCTCTCTCTCCCTCTCTCCCTCTCTCACCCTGTCACTCTGTCACTCTCTCCCTATCTCCCTCTCTCACTCTGTCACTCTCTCTCTCCCTCTCTCCCTCTCTCGCTCTCCCTCACTCTCTCTCTCTTTTTTCTCTCTCTCTCTCAGGTTGAGCCTCCAAGAGAAGCTGAGTTGCTATAACAAGGAGGTTAACAAACTGATGAGGAGCAAGGTTAGTGTTTGGTTACAGTATATCCTGGGTTCAAATAGTATTGGTTCTCCTTGACTGGTGCAAACTTGAAACCCCGCCCATCCGGCACTTGAGGGCTAAATCAAAGCTAGCTTCAGCTTCAGTTAGCTTCACATTCCAGCTCAGGCTTCGTCCGTATCAATGCAGTGGATATAATCATCCTCCTGCTGCTAACTCTGGCTTGTTAACTTCTTGCGTCGAGCCATCCCGGATCCGGGATCGTGGGATCGTGAATACAGCCTCAAGCTCATTACCATAACGCAACGTTAACTATTCATGAAAATCGCAAATGAATGCAAATGAACGCAAATGAAATCAATATGCTAGCTCTCAAGCATAGCCTTTTGTTAACAACACTGTCATCTCAGATTTTCAAAAATATGCTTCTCAACCATAGCAAAACAAGCATTTGTGTAACAGCATTTAGCGTTAGCATAGCATTTAGCGTTAGCATTCAACATTTTCACAAAAAACAGAAAACCATTCAAATAAAATAATTTACCTTTGAAGAACTGTGGATGTTTTCAATGAGGAGACTCTCAGTTAGATAGCAAATGTTCAGTTTTTCCTGAAAGATTATTTGTGCAGGAGAAATCGGTCCGTTTTCTGCGTCATGTTTGGCTACCAAAAAAACCCAGAAAATTCATTTGTCAAAACGCCAAACTTTTTTCCAAATGAACTCCATAATATCGACTGAAACATGATAAACGTTGTTTAGAATCAATCCTCAACGTGTTTTTCACATATCTTTGTGGAAGTGTGCGTTCTCCTCTGAATCTCAATGGAAAATGCCTCCAGTTGAAGATTACGCACCAATTTAGACAAAGGACACCGGGCGGACCCCTGGCAAATGTAGTCTCTTATGGCCAATCTTCCAATGATATGCCTACAAATATGTCACAATGCTGCAGACACCTTGGGCAAACGGCAGAAAGCTTAGGCTTGTTCATGGCACATTCACAGCCATATAAGGAGACGATAGTAAAACAGAGCCTCAAAAATTCTGCTCATTTCCTGTTTGAAGTTTCATCTTGGTTTCGCCTGTAGCATCAGTTCTGTGGCACTCACAGATAATATCTTTGCAGTTTTGGAAACGTCAGAGTGTTTTCATTCCAAAGCTGCCAATTATATGCATAGTCGAGCATCTTTTCGTGACAAAATATTGCGCTTAAAACGGTCATGTTTTTTATCCAATAATGAAATTAGCGCCCCCATAGGTTGAAGAGGTTAACTGTATGTCACACCTGGCTAGTCGGACAACAAAATCTTTATTGAGACAATGCTGAAACATTAAATATATTTATATAGCCCTTTTTACATCAGCTGATATCTCAACGTGCTGTACCGAAACCCAGCCTAAAACCCCAAACAGCAAGCAATGCAGGTGTAGAAGCACGGTGGCTAGGAAAAACTCCCTAGAAAGTCCATAACCTAGGAAGAAACCGAGAGAGGAACCAGGCTATGTGGGGTGGCCAGTCCTCTTCTGGCTGTGCTGGGTAGAGAGGAACCAGGCTATGTGGGGTGGCCAGTCCTCTTCTGGCTGTGCCGGGTAGAGAGGAACCAGGTTATGAGGGGTGGCCAGTCCTCTTCTGGCTGTGCCGGGTAGAGAGGAACCAAGCTATGTGGGGTGGCCAGTCCTCTTCCGGCTGTGCCGGGTAGAGAGGAACCAGGCTATGTGGGGTGGCCAGTCCTCTTCCGTCTGTGCCGGGTAGAGAGGAACCAGGCTATGTGGGGTGGCCAGTCCTCTTCCGGCTGTGCCGGGTAGAGAGGAACCAGGCTATGTGGGGTGGCCAGTCCTCTTCTGGCTGTGCCGGGTAGCCAGTCCTCTTCTGGCTGTGCCGGGTGGCCAGTCCTCTTCTGGCTGTGCCGGATGGACATTTTCATTTGTGCCTGAAGTCAAAATGAAAGAAAAGTTATCTTGAAAATTCATCAGGCTATGGTGTAAAATAGACTTATTGAAGTAGCTTCTTTATTTTATTAACTTATTGTTAATGCCTTCTTTGGTGACCTTATCAATGCACAAGCGCTTTTTTCCCAATTCCTATTGATAAAGTAAAATATGTTTTACTGTATATGAAGTTTGAAATGCATTTTGTCATGTGATGGTTGTTTTAACATGGTTCTCTTTTTTTTACACACACACAAAAAAAAAGATTAATAAAATATTTAATCAGTCGTCTTCGTTAAAGCTGCAATATGAAATGTGAGTTATAGATCTGTCATTTACATAGAAATGTGAGTTATAGATCTGTCATTTACATTGAAATGTGAGTTATAGATCTGTCATTTACATTGCAATGTGAGTTATAGATCTGTCATTTACATTGAAATGTGAGTTATAGATCTGTCATTTACATTGAAATCAAGTCTAAGAAGAGGTAGATCTGTTCTATGTTTGCTATTTCTATGCTTCCTATTCTGACATTTATTTTTTTCTGCGTCTTTTACGTTTGGTTTTCTACAACAGCTTCAAACAGCTGAAAATACAATATTTTGGGTTATGGAAATTATATTTCACAGCAGTTTAGATGGTACAATTAGTCTCTACCATGTACTTGCTTGTATTTAGGCAAACTGTTAGAATTTTAAGAACCAGGAAATGGCGGAGCGATTTCTGCATTGTGCAGCTTTAAATGAAAGGGGATGATGACGCAATCTTTGCACATAGTAGTTCAGGACTCTGGTCTAGTTACAGGGATACACAAATAGGCTAACTGTGCAATCAAATATCCCAGTACAGCCCTATAGTAAATGCATAAGTTACAGCTTTAAATGTCCTCAACTTTTCTTTTGGCATCACAGTGGCATATACATCATGCACATCATGCACATCATAATGTATGTCTATTGTATTCTATTTTCTGTCTCCAAAGTGTGGCAGTAATCTTAACCTGCTATTGGATGAGGTCCGTACCATCATCAACCTGCTGTGTGGGATCTCTACTAGAGAGCTGGAGGAGGCTATCGGCAAGCTACGGAGGATTAAACCTGTAGCACTGGTACAAAATCTGCATATATCGTATAGCACTAATTACAGTAATGGAATTACTGTTGATTCCTAAATCACTGATACCAAATCTGGATTTAATGTATAGCACTAAATACAGTAATATAAATACAGTTGATTCCTAAAGCACTGATACTAAATCTGGATTTAACTTATAGCACTAAATACAGTAATATAAATACAGTTGATTCCTAAAGCACTGATACTAAATCTGGATTTAATGTATAGCACTAAATACAGTAATATAAATACAGTTGATTCCTAAATCACTGATACTAAATCTGGATTTAACTTATAGCACTAAATACAGTAATATAAATACGGTTGA
>NC_060173.1:7955818-8034133 GCF_021184085.1 Oncorhynchus gorbuscha
GGGAAGAGGGTGGTCCTGTGTGGCTCAGTTGGGAAGAGGGTGGTCCTGTGTGGCACAGTTGGAAAGAGGGTGGTGCTGTGTGGCTCAGTTGGGAAGAGGGTGGTCCTGTGTGGCTCAGTTGGACAGAGGGTGGTGCTGTGTGGCTCAGTTGGAAAGAGGGTGGTGCTGTGTGGCTCAGTTGGGAAGAGGGTGGTCCTGTGTGGCTCAGTTGGACAGAGGGTGGTGCTGTGTGGCTCAGTTGGGAAGAGGGTGGTCCTGTGTGGCTCAGTTGGGAAGAGGGTGGTCCTGTGTGGCTCAGTTGGACAGAGGGTGGTGCTGTGTGGCTCAGTTGGGAAGAGGGTGGTCCTGTGTGGCTCAGTTGGACAGAGGGTGGTCCTGTGTGGCTCAGTTGGGAAGAGGGTGGTCCTGTGTGGCTCAGTTGGACAGAGGGTGGTCCTGTGTGGCTCAGTTGGGAAGAGGGTTGTCCTGTGTGGCTCAGTTGGAAAGAGGGTGGTCCTGTGTGGCTCAGTTGGGAAGAGGGTTGTCCTGTGTGGCTCAGTTGGGAAGAGGGTGGTCCTGTGTGGCTCAGTTGGAAAGAGGGTGGTCCTGTGTGGCTCAGTTGGGAAGAGGGTGGTCCTGTGTGGCTCAGTTGGAAAGAGGGTGGTCCTGTGTGGCTCAGTTGGAAAGAGGGTGGTCCTGTGTGGCTCAGTTGGAAAGAGGGTGGTCCTGTGTGGCTCAGTTGGAAAGAGGGTGGTCCTGTGTGGCTCAGTTGGAAAGAGGGTGGTCCTGTGTGGCTCAGTTGGAAAGAGGGTGGTCCTGTGTGGCTCAGTTGGAAAGAGGGTGGCCCTGTGTGGCTCAGTTGGACAGAGGGTGGTCCTGTGTGGCTCAGTTGGACCGAGGGTTGTCCTGTCAATGCGGGTTCAATAACACCATATAGAATTCTCCATCTATAGCACATGTACTCGCATAACATGACGTGTGTGACTGACTGTGTCTCCACAGGACCCTGGTGAGTGGTACTGTCCTGCTCAGCATGTCTATGCTGGTGGAGCTGTCTGAGCCTCCCTCGCCTGCCCTGTCAGACGGCCACAGACAGGCTACTGGTGTCATCCTGCAGGTGAGAGCCCTCTTTTGGTGGAAGAACACATTACACCCTCCTATATTTTCAATAAGTTTCTTGGTATTTTGAGTGCTGCTGTTATTGTAAGAAGTTTGATGAGCAATGCATCTGTGACATGGCAAATGGACTATTTTTTCAAATCTACGTGTGAAGAAACATTTCAGAAGAAACATGAACAAGCACCTTTTAAAACGTTTTTTTTTTAAACTGAAAACCCATCCTCCAAGAGTAGCTGGATATCTGTTGTATGGCCTACATATAGTCACTGTTGGCCTGTTCTTTGTGTCCTTCTAGTTGGAGTTCCCGGAGACAGCTGAGTGGAGGTATGAAAGGCCCATCTCCCTTCCAGGGTCTGTCTTGTTCAGTCCTCCGTGTGATGAGCTGCACAAGAAGATATCAGAGGTCTCCCAGAAACACTGCCTCTGCTTGTGAGTAAAACCGGGCGGAAACTACACTCCCTACGATTCAGGCCAGAAAGACAAAACCGTATCTATTGTCTCTGTCCCTCCGTTCCCTTCAGACTTCATGTTCTCCATATGAACTTACACTTGAGTTCATCTTTACTCAACCACTGTCGTCCACTCAGCAATAGTCTCATGTTACCACACTTCCAAGTCTCAAACTGGTGAAATTGAGGTTCACTCAGAAACAGTAACAGTCCTGGGATTGGTGAGGTCTCTTATTTGTCCTTCCCAGTTTGTCAGAAAATGAGAGGGCATTACTGTGGAGTAAGAGATACTGCTGTGATGGGAGGACCACCTTCCTGCACCTGCTGCTGGGTGGCGCCCCCCAGTGGGCTCCAGAGAACCTGACTGAGATCTACACCATACTGGAACACTGGACAATACTCCACCCTGAGGAAGCACTGTTTCTACTCTCTAACAAGTAACACTCACTCACACACACACTCTTTCTCTCACAGACATACACTCACATACATACACTCTTTCTCTCACAGACATACACTCACATACATACACTCTTTCTCTCACAGACATACACTCACACTCTCTCTCTCTCTCTCTCTCACACACTCACACTCCCTCTCTCTCACACACACACACTCACACTCTCTCTCTCTCTCTCACTCACTCACTCACTCACTCACTCACTCACTCACTCACTCACTCACTCACTCACTCACTCACTCACTCACTCACTCACTCACTCACTCACTCACACACACACACACACACACACACACACACACACACACACACACACACACACACACACACACACACACACACACACACACACACACACACACACACACACAGGCCTACACCATCCTATGCCACTGACCCCTTACACAACCCTGAAGAGGTTCTGTTTCTACTGAGCGACAGGTAACGTGACAGGAAGTGATGCAAGTCTTTGTCTCAGTTTCCATGACCAGACGGTGCGTCGAAGAGCTGTGCAGCACTTTGAGCAGACTTCTGATAGAGAACTAGAGGAATATCTACCTCAACTGGTACAGGTAAACCTTATTACATTTACATTTAAGTCATTTAGCAGACGCTCTTATTCATCTCTTATCCAAAGCTGAGCAAACGGATACAAGGTGTTTCACTACAGAAGCATTGTGGATCACGTAACACTGTCTGTCCCTTCCTAGGCTCTGAAGAGTGAGTGGGAGTTGAATGGACCTCTGGTGATGCTGCTGTTGGACAGGTCACTGAAGAGTGTTAGGATAGCCCAGCAGCTCTACTGGTGAGTACAGAATGCAATGTCTGTCTGTCTTGCCTTGCCCTGCCCTGCCCTGTCCTGCCCTGCCCTGCCCTGTCCTGCCCTGCCCTGCCCTGCCCTGTCCTGCCCTGCCCATGTACGTGTACTTGGCGTACCTTGCCCTGTCCTGCCCTGCCCATGTGCGTGTACTTGGCGTACCTTGCCCTGCCCTGCCCTGCCCATGTGCGTGTACTTGGCGTACCTTGCCCTGCCCTGCCCTGCCCATGTGCGTGTACTTGGAGTACCTTGCCCTGCCCATGTGCGTGTACTTGGAGTACCTTGCCCTGCCCATGTGCGTGTACTTGGAGTACCTTGCCCTGCCCATGTGCGTGTACTTGGAGTACCTTGCCCTGCCCATGTGCGTGTACTTGGAGTACCTTGCCCTGCCCATGTGCGTGTACTTGGAGTACCTTGCCCTGCCCATGTGCGTGTACTTGGAGTACCTTGCCCTGCCCATGTGCGTGTACTTGGAGTACCTTGCCCTGCCCATGTGCGTGTACTTGGAGTACCATGCCCTGCCCATGTGCGTGTACTTGGAGTACCTTGCCCTGCCCATGTGTGTGTACTTGGCGTACCTTGCCCTGCCCATGTGCGTGTACTTGGAGTACCTTGCCCTGCCCATGTGCGTGTACTTGGAGTACCTTGCCCTGCCCATGTGCGTGTACTTGGAGTACCTTGCCCTGCCCATGTGCGTGTACTTGGAGTACCTTGCCCTGCCCATGTGCGTGTACTTGGAGTACCTTGCCCTGCCCATGTGCGTGTACTTGGAGTACCTTGCCCTGCCCATGTGCGTGTACTTGGCGTACCTTGCCCTGCCCATGTGCGTGTACTTGGAGTACCTTGCCCTGCCCATGTGCGTGTACTTGGAGTACCTTGCCCTGCCCATGTGCGTGTACTTGGAGTACCTTGCCCTGCCCATGTGCGTGTACTTGGAGTACCTTGCCCTGCCCATGTGCGTGTACTTGGAGTACCTTGCCCTGCCCATGTGTGTGTACTTGGAGTACCTTGCCCTGCCCATGTGCGTGTACTTGGAGTACCTTGCCCTGCCCATGTGCGTGTACTTGGAGTACCTTGCCCTGCCCATGTGCGTGTACTTGGAGTACCTTGCCCTGCCCATGTGCGTGTACTTGGAGTACCTTGCCCTGCCCATGTGCGTGTACTTGGAGTACCTTGCCCTGCCCATGTGCGTGTACTTGGAGTACCTTGCCCTGCCCATGTGCGTGTACTTGGAGTACCTTGCCCTGCCCATGTGCGTGTACTTGGAGTACCTTGCCCTGCCCATGTGCGTGTACTTGGAGTACCTTGCCCTGCCCATGTGCGTGTACTTGGAGTACCTTGCCCTGCCCATGTGCGTGTACTTGGCGTACCTTGCCCTGCCCATGTGCGTGTACTTGGAGTACCTTGCCCTGCCCATGTGCGTGTACTTGGAGTACCTTGCCCTGCCCATGTGCGTGTACTTGGCGTACCTTGCCCTGCCCATGTGCGTGTACTTGGAGTACCTTGCTTAACTGAACTTGTGTGTGTACTTGGAGTACCTTGCCCTGCCCATGTGCGTGTACTTGGAGTACCTTGCCCTGCCCATGTGCGTGTACTTGGAGTACCTTGCCCTGCCCATGTGCGTGTACTTGGAGTGCGTGTACTTGCCCTGCCCATGTGCGTGTACTTGGAGTACCTTGCCCTGCCCATGTGCGTGTACTTGGAGTACCTTGCCCTGCCCATGTGCGTGTACTTGGAGTACCTTGCCCTGCCCATGTGCGTGTACTTGGAGTACCTTGCCCTGCCCATGTGCGTGTACTTGGAGTACCTTGCCCTGCCCATGTGCGTGTACTTGGAGTACCTTGCCCTGCCCATGTGCGTGTACTTGGAGTACCTTGCCCTGCCCATGTGCGTGTACTTGGAGTACCTTGCCCTGCCCATGTGCGTGTACTTGGAGTACCTTGCCCTGCCCATGTGCGTGTACTTGGAGTACCTTGCCCTGCCCATGTGCGTGTACTTGGAGTACCTTGCCCTGCCCATGTGCGTGTACTTGGCGTACCTTGCCCTGCCCATGTGCGTGTACTTGGAGTACCTTGCCTGCCTTGTGCGTGTACTTGGAGTACCTTGCCCTGCCCATGTGCGTGTACTTGGAGTACCTTGCCCTGCCCATGTGCGTGTACTTGGAGTACCTTGCCCTGCCCATGTGCGTGTACTTGGAGTACCTTGCCCTGCCCATGTGCGTGTACCTTGCCCTGCCCATGTGCGTGTACTTGACCTTGCCCTGCCCATGTGCGTGTACTTGGAGTACCTTGCCCTGCCCATGTGCGTGTACTTGGAGTACCTTGCCCTGCCCATGTGCGTGTACTTGGAGTACCTTGCCCTGCCCATGTGCGTGTACTTGGAGTACCTTGCCCTGCCCATGTGCGTGTACTTGGAGTACCTTGCCCTGCCCATGTGCGTGTACTTGGAGTACCTTGCCCTGCCCATGTGCGTGTACCATGTGCCCTGTGTGCGTGTACTTGGAGTACCTTGCCCTGCCCATGTGCGTGTACTTGGAGTACCTTGCCCTGCCCATGTGCGTGTACTTGGAGTACCTTGCCCTGCCCATGTGCGTGTACTTGGAGTACCTTGCCCTGCCCATGTGCGTGTACTTGGAGTACCTTGCCCTGCCCATGTGCGTGTACTTGGAGTACCTTGCCCTGCCCATGTGCGTGTACTTGGAGTACCTTGCCCTGCCCATGTGCGTACCTGGAGTACCTTGCCCTGCCCATGTGCGTGTACTTGGAGTACCTTGCCCTGCCCATGTGCGTGTACTTGGAGTACCTTGCCCTGCCCATGTGCGTGTACTTGGAGTACCTTGCCCTGCCCATGTGCGTGTACTTGGAGTACCTTGCCCTGCCCATGTGCGTGTACTTGGAGTACCTTGCCCTGCCCATGTGCGTGTACTTGGAGTACCTTGCCCTGCCCATGTGCGTGTACTTGGAGTACCTTGCCCTGCCCATGTGCGTGTACTTGGAGTACCTTGCCCTGCCCATGTGCGTGTACTTGGAGTACCTTGCCCTGCCCATGTGCGTGTACTTGGAGTACCTTGCCCTGCCCATGTGCGTGTACTTGGAGTACCTTGCCCTGCCCATGTGCGTGTACTTGGAGTACCTTGCCCTGCCCATGTGCGTGTACTTGGAGTACCTTGCCCTGCCCATGTGCGTGTACTTGGAGTACCTTGCCCTGCCCATGTGCGTGTACTTGGAGTACCTTGCCCTGCCCATGTGCGTGTACTTGCCCTGCCCAGTACCTTGCCCTGCCCATGTGCGTGTACTTGGAGTACCTTGCCCTGCCCATGTGCGTGTACTTGGAGTACCTTGCCCTGCCCATGTGCGTGTACTGTACTTGGAGTACCTTGCCCTGCCCATGTGCGTGTACTTGGAGTACCTTGCCCTGCCCATGTGCGTGTACTTGGAGTACCTTGCCCTGCCCATGTGCGTGTACTTGGAGTACCTTGCCCTGCCCATGTGCGTGTACTTGGAGTACCTTGCCCTGCCCATGTGCGTGTACTTGGAGTACCTTGCCCTGCCCATGTGCGTGTGCCCACTTGGAGTACCTTGCCCTGCCCATGTGCGTGTACTTGGAGTACCTTGCCCTGCCCATGTGCGTGTACTTGGAGTACCTTGCCCTGCCCATGTGCGTGTACTTGGAGTACCTTGCCCTGCCCATGTGCGTGTACTTGGAGTACCTTGCCCTGCCCATGTGCGTGTACTTGGCGTACCTTGCCCTGCCCATGTGCGTGTACTTGGAGTACCTTGCTTAACTGAACTTGTGTGTGTACTTGGAGTACCTTGCCCTGCCCATGTGCGTGTACTTGGAGTACCTTGCCCTGCCCATGTGCGTGTACTTGGAGTACCTTGCCCTGCCCATGTGCGTGTACTTGGAGTACCTTGCCCTGCCCATGTGCGTGTACTTGGAGTACCTTGCCCTGCCCATGTGCGTGTACTTGGGTACCTTGCCCTGCCCATGTGCGTGTACTTGAGTACCTTGCCCTGCCCATGTGCGTGTACTTGGAGTACCTTGCCCTGCCCATGTGCGTGTACTTGAGTACCTTGCCCTGCCCATGTGCGTGTACTTGGAGTACCTTGCCCTGCCCATGTGCGTGTACTTGGAGTACCTTGCCCTGCCCATGTGCGTGTACTTGGAGTACCTTGCCCTGCCCATGTGCGTGTACTTGGAGTACCTTGCCCTGCCCATGTGCGTGTACTTGGAGTACCTTGCCCTGCCCATGTGCGTGTACTTGGAGTACCTTGCTTAACTGAACTTGTGTGTGTACGTATTTCCTCCTGTCAGGCTGTTGGTAGATGCCCAGGATGACCCCCATTACCAGAGCTGGTTCAGTAAGGTGCAGGCTGCCCTGAGACACTGTTGTGGTAAAGCACTGAGGCAGGAGCTGGAACACGAAACCCGACTGGTAACCCTGCTCACGCAGGTGGCTGAGAGGGTCCGTAGAGCTGACAAAAACCGCAGGAAGGTCTGTACTGTTATGTCATCTGTTCACTGTCAACTAGGAAACACTTCATTCAGTTTATATACCACATGATGGACTAAAGGCTTTTGGGTATGCCAGTGGTTGTCAATCCAGGGGTCCCCAGGCGGTACCTGGTCTATCTACAGGGGGTACCTGGTCTATCTACAGGGGGTAACTGGTCTATCTACAGGGGGTAACTGGTCTATCTACAGGGGGTACCTGGTCTATCTACAGGGGGTACCTGGTCTATCTACAGGGGTACCTGGTCTATCTACAGGGGGTACCTGGTCTATCTACAGGGGTAACTGGTCTATCTACAGGGGGTAGCTGGTCTATCTACAGGGGTAGCTGGTCTATCTACAGGGGGTACCTGGTCTATCTACTGGGGGTACCTGGTCTATCTACAGGGGGTACCTGGTCTATCTACAGGCCTAGCTGGTCTATCTACAGGGGGTACCTGGTCTATCTACAGGGGGTACCTGGTCTATCTACAGGGGATACCTGGTCTATCTACAGGGGTACCTGGTCTATCTACAGGGGTAGCTGGTCTATCTACAGGGGGTAGCTGGTCTATCTACAGGGGGTACCTGGTCTATCTACAGGGGGTACCTGGCCTATCTACAGGGGGTACCTGGTCTATCTACAGGGCTAGCTGGTCTATCTACTGGGGGTACCTGGTCTATCTACAGGGGTACCTGGTCTATCTACAGGGGGTACCTGGTCTATCTACAGGGGGTACCTGGTCTATCTACAGGGGGTACCTGGTCTATCTACAGGGGTACCTGGTCTATCTACAGGGGTACCTGGTCTATCTACTGGGGGTACCTGGTCTATCTACAGGGGGTACCTGGTCTATCTACAGGGGGTACCTGGTCTATCTACTGGGGGTACCTGGTCTATCTACAGGGGGTACCTGGTCTATCTACAGGGGGTACCTGGTCTATCTACAGGGGGTACCTGGTCTATCTACAGGGGTACCTGGTCTATCTACAGGGGTACCTGGTCTATCTACAGGGGGTACCTGGTCTATCTACAGGGGTACCTGGTCTATCTACAGGGGGTACCTGGTCTATCTACAGGGGTACCTGGTCTATCTACAGGGGTACCTGGTCTATCTACAGGGGTACCTGGCCTATCTACAGGGGGTACCTGGTCTATCTATAGGGGGTAGCTGGTCTATCTATAGGGGGTAGCTGGTCTATCTACAGGGGGTACCTGGTCTATCAGCGTAGCCTAGTGGTTAGAGCGTTGGACTAGTAACCGGAAGGTTGTGAGTTCAAACCCCCAAGCTGACAAGGTACAAAGATGTCGTTCTGCCCCTGAACAGGTAGTTAACCCACTGTTCCCAGGCCGTCATTGAAAATAAGAATTTGTTCTTAAGTGACTTGCCTGGTTAAATAAAGGTAAAAGCTGGTCTATCTACAGGGGGTAGCTGGTCTATCTACAGGGGGTAGCTGGTCTATCTACAGGGGGTAGCTGGTCTATCTACAGGGGGTAGCTGGGAAGACTCATAAGAACATAGTCCTAATGATCAGTTACATGCGAAAGGGTACTTTGGTGAAGAGCAAAATGTGATTGGTGGTAGCTAGTAACCAGGAACGATGTAGAACAGCAGGTCAATGCTCTGTATAGATGTGGGTATTTATGTCAGTCTTCTGACATTGTGTCGTGCAGGATGTGTTGAAGAAAGACAAGTGGAAGATTGACAACTTCTTCAAGAATGGGATCAGCTGTCGTCTACCGTTGGACCCTGCTGTCCTCGTGAAGGGAGTTCATTTGGAGGTAAAGACAGCGATCTAAGAAAGTCATTTTTCTCCTTTGACACAGGCCACATTTTTATGAAAGGCAGATGTTATATGTTGAATGGATCCAGATTATCCTGACCCTAATCTTAATCCTAATCTCAATCCTATTACCCTAATCTTAATCCTAGGCCTGTAAATTCTATAAGTCCCACACTGCTCCTCTGGGAATCTCCTTCATCAACACAGATCCTCTGGGCAGGAAAATCTCTGTCATCTGCAAGGTAACTCTCTCTCTCTCAGGCTATTTCAAAAGAAAAGTTTGGGATTTTAGACCTTAAAGATATATGGTTCCTTACCCTGACAGTAGTCTATGAGCCAGGAGAAACTGTAAACCAATTTTGCACTGTTGTCCCGATCTCTCCCATAGATTTTAGTTTAGCGGTGTCTGAAATGAGTTGAAGTTAGTAGTAACTGCTAAGTCTGTATGTGTCCAGACAGGGGGTAACCTGCGGCAGGACATGCTGGTGCTGCAGATCGTGCGTGTGATGGACAAGGTTTGGCTGCAGGAGGGACTGGACATGAGGATGGTTACCTATAGGTGTATCTCTACTGGGCGAGACCAGGGTCAGTAGTTTTAGACACATAGTTATACCAGACTACAGTCTGTGGTAACATATACGTACTTAATATATCACCATCTACAGGGTGTTCAGAAAGTATTCAGACCCCTTGACTTTTTCCACATTTTGGTACGTTACAGCCTTATTCTAAAATGGATTAAATCTACACACAATACCACATAATGGCAAAGCGAAAACAGGTTTTAAGAAATGTTTGCAAAATATCACATTTACATACTGGAAGTATTCAGACCCTTTACTCAGTGCTTTGTTGAAGCTCCTTTGTCAGCGATTACAGCCTTGGGTCTCCTTCGGTATGACACTACAAGCTTGGCAGATTTTCTCCCGTTCTTCTCTGCAGATCCTCTCAAGCTCTGTCAGGTTGGACGAGGAGCGTTGCTGCACAGCTATTTTCAGGTCTCTCCAGAGATGTTTGATCGGGTTCAAGTTCGGGCTCTGGCTGGGCCACTCAAGGACATTCAGAGACTTGTCCCGAAGCCACTCCTGTGTTGTCTTGGCTGTGTACTTAGGGCCGTTGTCCTGTTGGAAGGTGAACCTTCACCCCAGTCTGAGATCCTGAGCGCCCTGGAGCAGGTTATCATCAAGGATCTCTCTGTACTTTGCTCCGTTCATCTTTCCCTCGATCCTGACTAGTCTCCCCGTCCCTGCCGCTGAAAAACATCCCCACATCATGATGCTGCCACCACCATGCTTCACTGTCGGGATGGTGCCAGGTTTCCTACAAATGTGACACTTGGCATTCAAGCCAAAGAGTTCAATCATGGTTTCATCAGACCAGATAACCTTGTTTCTCATGGTGCCTTTTGGCAAAAGTGCCCTTTGGCAAACTCCAAGCGGGCTGTCATGTGCCTTTTACTGAGGAGTGGCTTCCATGTGGCCACTCTTCCATAAAGCCTGATTGGTGGAGTGCTGCAGAGATGGTTGTCCTTCTGGAAGTTTCTCCCATCTCCACAGAGGAACTCTTTGTCAGAGTGACCATCAGGTTGTTGGTCACCTCCCTGGCCAAGGCCCTCCTCCCCCGATTGCTCAGTTTAGCCGGATGGCCAGCTCTAGGAAGAGCCTTGGTGGTTCCAAACTTCTACCATTTTAAAACTTCTTAGGGACAGCTGTAAATCATGCAGCGCCTTGTGTCACGATCGCAGATTTTAGAGAAACAACAATTGTAGGTACATATAAGTGTATTATATCGGCTGAAAGCTTAAATTCTTGTTAATATAACTGTACTGTCCAATTTACAGTAGCTATTACTGCAGAAAAAAATGCCATGCTATTGTTTGAGGAGAGCTCCTAAAATCAAAACACTTTTTTCACCGCGAGAGGTTTGATAAAATCACCTCTGAAAGTTAAATGTTTTTCTTGCATTCTGAAATCTTCCTCTGATTTATCATCCAAAGGGTCCCAGAGATAACATGAAGTGTCGTTATGTTAGATAAAATTATTTTTCATATCCTAAAAAGGTCCATATAGCACAATCGATTTTTGTATTTTCACTCGTTCAATTTGCAAAGAAAGGAATCTGTGAAAATCTAACCCTAAACGTTGTTTCAACCAATCATATCACATTCGCATGTATTCCTCAGAGATCCTAGAATCTAACCAGACTTCCCTATATCATTAGGGGTGTAGTATATCCAATGCGTTCTTGGGGACCTTCAATGCTGCAGAAATGTTTTGGTACCCCTCCTCAGATCTGTACCTCAACACAATCCCGTATCGGACCTCATGGCTTGGTTTTTGCTCCGACATGCACTGTCAACTGTGGGACCGTATATAGACAGGTGTGTGCCTTTCCAAATCATGTCCAATCAATTGATTTGACCACATGTGGACTCCAATCAAGTTGTAGAAACATCTCGAGGATGAACAATGGAAACATGATGCAACTGAGCTCAATGACGAGTCTCATAGCAAAGAGTCTGAATACTTATGTAAATATTATATGTATGGTATTTATCTTTAATACGTTTGCAAAAATTGATAAACCGTTATTGCTTTGTCATTATTTTACCTTTATTTAACTAGGCAAGTCAGGTATTTATTTATTATTTATTATTTTCAATAACGGACTAGGAACAGTGGGTTAACTGCCTTGTTCAGGGGAACAGTGGGTTAACTGCCTTGTTCAGGGGAACAGTGGGTTAACTGCCTTGTTCAGGGGAACAGTGGGTTAAGGCACTCCCTTGTTCAGGGGAACAGTGGGTTAACTGCCTTGTTCAGGGGAACAGTGGGTTAACTGCCTTGTTCAGGGGAACAGTGGGTTAAGGCACTCCCTTGTTCAGGGGAACAGTGGGTTAACTGCCTTGTTCAGGGGAACAGTGGGTTAACTGTCTTGTTCAGGGGAACAGTGGGTTAATTGCCTTGTTCAGGGGAACAGTGGGTTAAGGCACTTCCTTGTTCAGGGGAACAGTGGGTTAACTGCCTTGTTCAGGGGAACAGTGGGTTAACTGCCTTGTTCAGGGGAACAGTGGGTTAACTGCCTTGTTCAGGGGAACAGTGGGTTAACTGCCTTGTTCAGGGGCAGAACGACAGATTTTTACTTTGTCAGCTCGTGGATTCGATCTAGCAACCTTTCGGATACTGGCTCTAACCACTAGGCTACCTGCCGCACCGATGGGGTATTGTGTGTAGATTGATGAGGAAAACATGTACTGTCATCCATTTTAGAATAGGTGAAGGGGTCTGAATACTTTCCAAATGCCTCTGTATTCAAACGTGTGTGTGTGTGTGTGTGTGTGTGTGTGTGTGTGTGTGTGTGTGTGCGTGCGTGCGTGCGTGCGTGCGTGCGTGCGTGTGTGTGTGTGTGTGTGTCCGTCCGTGCGTGCGTGCGTGCGTGTGTGTCCGTCCGTCCGTCCGTGCGTGTGTGTGTCTCCGTGTGTGTGTCTCCGTGTGTGTGCTCCGTGTGTGTGTCTCCGTGTGTGTGTCCCGTGTGTATGTGTCTCCGTGTGTGTGTGTGTGTCTCCGTGTGTGTGTGTGTGTGTGTGTGTGTGTGTGTGTGTGTGTGTGTGTGTGTGTGTGTGTGTGTGTGTGTGTGTGTGTGTGTGTGTGTGTGTGTGTGTGTGTGTGCGTGTGTGTCCGTCCGTGCGTGCGTGCGTGTGTGTCCGTCCGTGCGTGCGTGCGTGCGTGTGTGTCCGTCCGTCCGTCCGTCCGTCCGCGTGTATGTGTCTCCGTGTGTGTGTCTCCGTGTGTGTGTCTCCGTGTGTGTGTCTCCGTGTGTGTGTGTCCGTGTGTGTGTGTGTGTGTGTGTGTGTGTGTGTGTGCGTGCGTGCGTGCGTGCGTGCGTGCGTGCGTGCGTGCGTGTCCGTCCGTGCGTGCGTGCGTGTGTGTCCGTCCGTCCGTCCGTCCGTCCGCGTGTATGTGTCTCCGTGTGTGTGTCTCCGTGTGTGTGTCTCCGTGTGTGTGTGTGTGTGTGTGTGTGCGTAGGTCTGGTGGAGGTGGTGCCAGAGGCAGTGACCCTGGGTAAGATCCAGCAGGAGTGGGGTCTGGGTGGGGCTCTGAGAGAGGACACCCTGGAGAAGTGGTTTCACATGTGGAACAAGACTGAGGAGGATTATGAGGAGGTGAACATACATATATAAACACACTACTAGTCTGGTGTTTTAAGGAAGTGTATCTTAGGTAGCAGCTTGTGCCAAACCTTTGACCTTGGGTTCTTGGTCACCTCCCTGACCAATACCCTTCTCCCCGATTACTCACTTCTACCCCTATTGCTCAGTTGTACTAGTCAAGTGTGTTCAGGAAGTGTATCTTGGGTAGCAGCTTGTGCCAAACCTTTGACCTTGCAGTTGTGGGGTCAGAGACAGTAAATATAAAATAATGTAACTGGTTTAAACTAAGATGCAGTAGATTTCCTCTGGATTTGGCCTCTATACTCCACATTCCTTTGAAAATAAAAATAGTAGATTATTGGACCAAAAAACGTGACTCAAGAAGAACATCTTTCTATTGTCCATATTGATGTCTTTCCAAGGAATACATAAAAGTCTACTGTGTAACCTTATGGCCACAGACAGGAGCCGAGAGAGAATATTCTCCTGTATCTCCTACACAGGCTGTTGTGTATTTCCTCCTGTGCTGACTGTTGTTGTTGTTGTTGTTGTTGTCGTGATACAGACAGGAGCTGAGAGAGAATATTCTCCTGTATCTCCTACACAGGCTGTTGTGTATTTCCTCCTGTGCTGACTGGTGTTGTTGTTGTTGTTGTTGTTGTCGTGATACAGACAGGAGCTGAGAGAGAATATTCTCCTGTATCTCCTACACAGGCTGTTGTGTACTTCCTCCTGTGCTGACTGGTGTTGTTGTTGTTGTTGTTGTTGTCGTGATACAGACAGTTCTGCTACAGTAAGGGAAATAACCCTGCAGCAACAGGAAATGTGAATTATTATGTGGATTATAATGGACACTTTTTTTGTAGGGGTTGATCTTTTAAAAAAACAAAAAAACTTTTTTAACGACAAATAAAGTCTGACATTTGAACCTCCTACGGGAGTCGGTGTCCCTACATCGGGACGGTTGAGCTAACGTGCGCTAATGTGATTAGCATGACGTTGTAAGTAACAGCAAACTTTCCAGGACATGTCTTATATGGACAGAAAGCTTCAATTCGTGTTAAGTCTAACTTTACTGTCCAATTTACAGTAGCTATTACAGTGAAATAAATACCATGCTATTGTTTGAGGAGACAACAACAACAAAACACTTATATCACAACAACTGGATTAACACATTCACCTCTGAAGGTAAATAATGTACTTACATTCAGTCATCTTGCTCTGATTTGTCATCCTGAGGGTCCCAGAGATAAAAATGTAGCATCGTTTTGTTTGATCAAATTAATTTTTAGAAGCATTTTTAAATCTTGAATACACTACAAGGTTGCATTTCCTACTGTGCAGGAAAGTTCTCATCAACAAAAGAGTGATCAAATGAAGATCCTACATCTGTAGACTATTCTCCTGTATCTTTCCCCATCCAGGCTGTGATGAATTTCCTCCACTCCTGTGCTGGCTGGTGTGTAGCGACCTTCATCCTGGGTATCTGCGACCGCCACAACGACAACATCATGTTGACACACAGCGGTCACATGTTCCACATAGACTTTGGCAAGATTCTCGGCAATGCACAGAAGTTCGCCAGCATCAAAAGGCAAGTCCCAGAAGACACTATAACCATGACTGAAGTCCCCACCGCTGAATGAACCCCTGTAGATCTGAAAGGAGTAGATATGTGTCAGCAGTGCGTAATGTCCTACCGGCTTCACCTTGCCTTCTGATAGGCTGGACTTGAATTTCCCCATATTTCTTACACCTATCCAATCCCTTCAGATCTACCGGTGTGCGTATGGAGGAGGGACTTTAGATCTTTACTTAAATAAAGGAGGTGCATTCTATCTACTCCCCTGTGTGAGGAGGTCCATTATATCTACTCCCCTGTGTGAGGAGGTCCATTCTATTTACTCCCCTGTGTGAGGAGGTGCATTCTATTCACTCCCCTGTGTGAGGGGGTCCATTATATTTACTCCCCTGTGTGAGGAGGTGCAATCTATTTACTCCCCTGTGTGAGGAGGTGCATTCTATTTACTCCCCTGTGTGAGGGGGTGCATTCTATTTACTCCCCTGTGTGAGGAGGTGCATTCTATTTACTCCTCTGTGTGAGGAGGTGCATTCTATCTACTCCCCTGTGTGAGGACGTGCATTCTATTTACTCCCCTGTGTGAGGAGGTGCATTCTATCTACTCCCCTGTGTGAGGAGTTGAAATCTATTTACTCGCCTGTGTGAGGAGTTGAAATCTATTTACTCCCCTGTGTGAGGAGGTGCATTCTATCTACTCCCCTGTGTGAGGAGGTCCATTCTATTTACTCCCCTGTGTGAGGAGGTGCAATCTATTTACTCCCCTGTGTGAGGAGGTCCATTATATTTACTCCCCTGTGTGATTAGGTCCATTCTATCTACTCCCATGTGTGAGGAGGTGCATTATATTTACTCCCCTGTGTGAGGAGGTCCTTTCTATTTACTCCCCTGTGTGAGGAGGTGCATAATATTTACTGCCCTGTGTGAGTAGGTGCATTATATTTACTTTCCTGTGTGAGGAGGTCCAATCTATTTACTCCCCAGTGTGAGGAGGTGCATAATATTTACTCCCCTGTGTGAGGAGGTGAATTCTATTTACTCCTCTGTGTGAGGGGTTGCATTCTATTTACTCCCCTGTGTGAGGAGGTGCATTATATTTAATCCCCTGTGTGAGGATGTCCATTCTATCTACTCCCCTGTGTGAGGAGGTCCATTCTATCTACTCCCCTGTGTGAGGAGGTGCATTCTATTTACTCCCCTGTGTGAGGAGGTGCATTATATTTACTCTCCTTTGTGAGGAGGTCTAATCTATTTACTCCCCTGTGTGAGGAGGTGCATTATATTTACTCTCCTTTGTGAGGAGGTCTAATCTATTTACTCCCCTGTGTGAGGAGGTCCATTCTATCTACTCCCCTGTGTGAGGAGGTGAATTCTATTTAATCCCCTATGTGAGGAGGTCCATTCTATCTACTCCCATGTGTGAGGAGGTGCATTATATTTACTCCCCTGTGTGAGGAGGTCCATTCTATTTACTCCCCTGTGTGAGGAGGTGCATAATATTTACTGCCCTGTGTGAGGAGGTGCATTATATTTACTTTCCTGTGTGAGGAGATCCAATCTATTTACTCCCCTGTGCGAGGAGGTCCATTATATTTACTCCCCTGTGTGAGGAGGTCCATTATATTTACTCCCCTGTGTGAGGAGGTGCATTCTATTTACTCCCCTGTGTGAGGAGGTCCATTCTATCTACTCCCCTGTGTGAGGAGGTCCATTCTATCTACTCCCCTGTGTGAGGAGGTGCATTCTATTTACTCCCCTGTGTGAGGAGGTGCATTATATTTACTCTCCTTTGTGAGGAGATCTAATCTATTTACTCCCCTGTGTGAGGAGGTCCATTCTATCTACTCCCATGTGTGAGGAGGTGCATTATATTTACTCCCCTGTGTGAGGGGGTGCATTCTATTTACTCCCCTGTGTGAGGAGGTCCATTCTATTTACTCCCCTGTGTGAGGAGGTGCATAATATTTACTGCCCTGTGTGAGGAGGTGCATTATATTTACTCTCCTTTGTGAGGAGATCTAATCTATTTACTCCCCTGTGTGAGGAGGTCCATTCTATCTACTCCCCTGTGTGAGGAGGTGAATTGTATTTACTCCCCTGTGTGAGGGGGTGCATTCTATTTACTCCCCTGTGTGAGGAGGTGCATTATATTTAATCCCCTGTGTGAGGATGTCCATTCTATCTACTCCCCTGTGTGAGGAGGTCCATTCTATCTACTCCCCTGTGTGAGGAGGTGCATTCTATTTACTCCCCTGTGTGAGGAGGTGCATTCAATTTACTCCCCTGTGTGAGGAGGTGCATAATATTTACTCCCCTGTGTGAGGAGGTGCATTCTATTTACTCCCCTGTGTGAGGAGGTGTATTCTATTTACTCCCCTGTGTGAGGAGCTCCATTCTAACTACCCCCCTGTGTGAGGAGGTGCATTCTATTTACTCCCCTGTGTGAGGAGCTCCATTCTAACTACCCCCCTGTGTGAGGAGGTCCATTCTATTTACTCCCCTGTGTGAGGAGGTGCATTCTATCTACTCCCCTGTGTGAGGAGGTCCAATCTATTTACTCCCATGTGTGAGGAGGTGCATTATATTTACTCCCCTGTGTGAGGAGGGGAGTATATTATATATTTTTTAAATACATATTTTTAACATTAAATCCATTATGAAATAATGTCATTAAAATGATTGTAGAGCTTTTTAATGGAGATTCCAAAGACAAAAAATAGTGAACTTTCAATTTCCAAAACATTGAAAATATTCCATTGTCTCCGTCAGGTCCACATTGGGTAGAAAAATAGGAAATGACTCTGAAATAATCAAATGTTTCAGTTGTGTATATTACTTCGTTTTTATTATTTGTCTGTCTGTAAAAGTCATCTCTGATCAGACAGTAGCAGTCAGCCAGACCATCTAACGTTATGTCTTTCCATACTGTACTGTCTGTCGTCATCCTATTTAGCCAGCCTGCCTAAATATGCTGCGGTGCAATGGATTATGGTCATCGTAGTGAATTAATGTTTCTGCTCTATGAACTATGTTGAATATTTGTTTAATGGAAACTACACCTCCCTTCAGCCCAGCGTCCCACATAGGTCTAGAGTTGATTTCTCTCGTGGATAATTTGATTTCTTTCAAAGAAAAAAAAAAAAAAATGTAATTCAAGTAATTTAACCGATGTCGGCCAATTCGTTGTTTAATAACCCCCAAAATGTAATTAAGTGTTGGTCAATCGCTCAGCACTGCCAACTAAGGTATCTACTGACACCCCTCTTCTCTGTGATGGTAGGGACCGGACTCCATTCATCTTCACCTCAGAGATGCAACACTTCATCACCGGCGGGGGTCAGAAACCCCAGAGGTTTCATCGCTTCGTAGAGCTCTGCTGTGAAGCCTACAACAGCATCCGACGACGCACCGCCCTGGTGCTCAGCCTACTGCAGCTGGTCAGTAAACCTCTTAATAACACCTTACGAAGCATTATGACAGGCTTATGACCACCCTGGTGCTCAGCCTACTGCAGCTGGTCAGTAAACCTCTTAATAACACCTTACGAAGCATTATGACAGGCTTATGACCACCCTGGTGCTCAGCCTACTGCAGCTGGTCAGTAAACCTCTTAATAACACCTTACGAAGCATTATGACAGGCTTATGACCACCCTGGTGCTCAGCCTACTGCAGCTGGTCAGTAAACCTCTTAATAACACCTTACGAAGCATTATGACAGGCTTATGACCACCCTGGTGCTCAGCCTACTGCAGCTGGTCAGTATACCTCTTAATAACACCTTACGAAGCATTATGACAGGCTTATGACCACCCTGGTGCTCAGCCTACTGCAGCTGGTCAGTATACCTCTTAATACCACCTTGGTCACACCTTACGAAGCATTATGACAGACGTATGACCACCCAGGTGCTCAGCCTACTGCAGCTGGTCAGTATACCTCTTAATACCACCTTGGTAACACCTTAGGAAGCATTATGACAGGCTTATGACCACTGCGGTGCTCAGCCTACTGCAGCTGGTCAGTATACCTCTTAATAACACCTTGGTAACACCTTACGAAGCATTATGACAGACGTATGACCACCCTGGTGCTCAGCCTACTGCAGCTGGTCAGTATACCTCTTAATAACACCTTGGTAACACCTTACGAAGAATTATTACAGACTTATGACCACCCTGGTGCTCAGCCTACTGCAGCTGGTCAGTATACCTCTTAATAACACCTTGGTAACACCTTACGAAGCATTATTACAGACTTATGACCACCCTGGTGCTCAGCCTACTGCAGCTGGTCAGTATACCTCTTAATAACACCTTGGTAACACCTTACGAAGCATTATTACAGACTTATGACCACCCTGGTGCTCAGCCTACTGCAGCTGGTCAGTATACCTCTAACTACTTACTAACTAACAAACTCCAATTCTACTTATGAAAAAAAACAACCTTAGTAACACTTTATGAAGCATTATGACATGCGTATGACATTGTCGTGAAAGTGTGTTACATTGTAGAATGATTAAATGCGTGCCTGTGGGTATGACCGCTCAGGTGCTCAGCCTATTATTATTATTATTATTATATTAGATGCTGGGTGCAGGTATGCCGGAGCTGAATGACATCCAGGACCTGCAGTATGTTCGGAACACCCTGAAGCCTCAGGACTCTAAGATGGAGGCCACGTCCTACTTCACCAAGTAATATGACTCTGACACTGCCTCTCCTCTGTTCGTCTGGAAAACACACTCGTACTGTTACTAATATTACAACGGACTCCTCTTTCCCTCTCTCTCTCTCTCACTGGCTTCTTTCCTTTTAATGTCTGTATATAAACCTAAAAACTACAGGGTTTCTTTCCCAGTCCATCCATCCAGCTACTGTTCCTCTCTGTTCATCATATATGCACAGTCATTTTAACCATATCTACATGTACATACTACCTCAACCAGCCTGACTAAACGGTGCCTGTATGTAGCCTGGCTAATTTATAGCCTCTCTGCTGTATATAGCCTCACTACTGTATATAGCTTCTCTACTGTATATTGCCTCTCTACTGTATGGAGCCTCTCTACTGAATATAGCCCACTGAATATAGCCTCTCTACTGTATATAGCCTGACTCTGATATAGCCTCTCTACTGTAAATAGCCTCTCTACTGTAAAAGCCTCTCTACTGTATATACTAATATCTACAGTTTAAAGCCTCTCTACTGTATAAAGCCTCTACTGTATATAGCTCTCTACTGTATATAGCCTCTTTGTAATGTCTGTACTATAAGCCTCTCTAAAAACTCTCACTGTATATAACCTTCTACTGTCCATCCTCTCTACTGTCTATAGCCACTGTCTATAACCTCTCTACTGTATATAACCTCTCTACTGTATATAACCTATCTACTGTCTATAGCCAGCTACTGTATATAACCTCTCTACTGTATATAACCTCTCTACTGTCTATAGCCTCTCTACTGTATATAACCTCACTACTGTATATAACCTCTCTACTGTATATAACCTCTCTACTGTCTATAGCCTCTCTACTGTATATAACCTCTCTACTGTATATAACCTCTCTACTGTCTATAGCCTCTCTACTGTATATAGCCTCTCTACTGTATATAGCCTCTCTACTGTATATAATCTCTCTGCTGTCTATAGCCTCTCGACTGTATATAACCTCTCTACTGTATATAACCTCTCTACTGTATATAACCTCTCTACTGTCTATAGCCTCTCTACTGTCTGTAGCCTCTCTACTGTATATAGCCTCACTACTGTATATAGCCTCTCTACTGTATATAGCCTCTCTACTGTATATAGCCTCACTACTGTATATAGCCTCTCTACTGTATATAGCCTCTCTACTGTATATAGCCTCTCTACTGTATATAGCCTCTCTACTGTATATAGCCTCTCTACTGTAAATAGCCTCTCTACTGTAAATAGCCTCTCTACTGTATATACTCTATCTACAGTTTAAAGCCTCTCTACTGTATAAAGCCTCTACTGTATATAGCCTCTCTACTGTATATAGCCTCTCTACTGTATATAGCCTCTCTACTGTCTATAGCCTCTCTACTGTATATAACCTCTCTACTGTATATAACCTCTCTACTGTCTATAGCCTCTCTACTGTCTATAGCCTCTCTACTGTCTATAACCTCTCTACTGTATATAACCTCTCTACTGTATATAACCTCTCTACTGTATATAACCTCTCTACTGTATATAACCTCTCTACTGTCTATAGCCTCTCTACTGTATATAACCTCTCTACTGTATATAACCTCTCTACTGTATATAACCTCTCTACTGTCTATAGCCTCTCTACTGTATATAACCTCTCTACTGTATATAACCTCTCTACTGTCTATAGCCTCTCTACTGTATATAGCCTCTCTACTGTATATAGCCTCTCTACTGTATATAATCTCTCTGCTGTCTATAGCCTCTCGACTGTATATAACCTCTCTACTGTATATAACCTCTCTACTGTATATAACCTCTCTACTGTCTATAGCCTCTCTACTGTATATAGCCTCTCTACTGTATATAACCTCTCTACTGTATATAACCTCTCTACTGTCTATAGCCTCTCTACTGTCTATAGCCTCTCTACTGTATATAACCTCTCTACTGTATATAACCTCTCTACTGTATATAGCCTCTCTACTGTATATAGCCTCACTACTGTCTGTAGTCTCTCTACTGTATGTAGCCTCTCTACTGTATATAACCTCTCTACTGTCTATAGCCTCTCTACTGTCTATAGCCTCTCTACTGTATATAACCTCTCTACTGTCTATAGCCTCTCTACTGTCTATAGCCTCTCTACTTTATATAACCTCTCTACTGTATATAACCTCTCTACTGTATATAGCCTCACTACTGTCTGTAGTCTCTCTACTGTATGTAGCCTCTCTACTGTCTGTAGCCTCTCTACTGTCTATAGCCTCTCTACTGTATATAACCTCTCTACTGTATATAACCTCTCTACTGTATATAGCCTCTCTACTGTATATAGCCTCACTACTGTCTGTAGTCTCTCTACTGTATGTAGCCTCTCTACTGTCTGTAGTCTCTCTACTGTATGTAGCCTCTCTACTGTATATAGCCTCTCTACTGTATATAGCCTCACTACTGTATCTGTATATAGCCTCTCTACTGTCTGTAGCCTCTCTACTGTATGTAGCCTCTCTACTGTCTGTAGCCTCTCTACTGTCTGTAGCCTCTCTACTGTCTGTAGCCTCTCTACTGTATATAGCCTCTCTACTGTCTGTAGCCTCTCTACTGTCTATAGCCTCTCTACTGTATAAAGCCTCTCTACTGTATATAGCCTCTCTACTGTATATAGCCTCTCTACTGTATATAGCCTCTCTACTGTATATAGCCTCACTACTGTCTGTAGTCTCTCTACTGTATGTAGCCTCTCTACTGTCTGTAGTCTCTCTACTGTATGTAGCCTCTCTACTGTATATAGCCTCTCTACTGTATATAGCCTCACTACTGTATCTGTATATAGCCTCTCTACTGTCTGTAGCCTCTCTACTGTCTATAGCCTCTCTACTGTATAAAGCCTCTCTACTGTATATAGCCTCTCAACTGTCTGTAGCCTCTCTACTGTATATAGCCTCTCTACTGTATATAGCCTCTCTACTGTATATAGCCTCTCTACTGTATATAGCTTCTCTACTGTATATAGCCTCTCTACTGTCTGTAGCCTCTCTACTGTATAAAGCCTCTCTACTGTATATAGCCTCTCTACTGTCTGTAGCCTCTCTACTGTATATAGCCTCTCTACTGTATAAAGCCTCTCTACTGTATATAGCCTCTCTACTGTATAAAGCCTCTCTACTGTATGTAGCCTCTCTACTGTATATAGCCTCTCTACTGTATATAGCCTCACTACTGTATCTGTATATAGCCTCTCTACTGTCTGTAGCCTCTCTACTGTATGTAGCCTCTCTACTGTCTGTAGCCTCTCTACTGTCTATAGCCTCTCTACTGTCTGTAGCCTCTCTACTGTATGTAGCCTCTCTACTGTATATAGCCTCTCTACTGTCTGTAGCCTCTCTACTGTCTATAGCCTCTCTACTGTATAAAGCCTCTCTACTGTATATAGCCTCTCTACTGTCTGTAGCCTCTCTACTGTATATAGCCTCTCTACTGTATAAAGCCTCTCTACTGTATATAACCTCTCTACTGTATATAGCCTCTCTACTGTATAAAGCCTCTCTACTGTATAAAGCCTCTCTACTGTATATAGCCTCTCTACTGTATATAGCCTCACTACTGTATATAGCCTCTCTACTGTATATAACCTCTCTACTGTATATAACCTCTCTACTGTATATAACCTCTCTACTGTCTATAGCCTCTCTACTGTCTATAACCTCTCTACTGTATATAACCTCTCTACTGTCTATAGCCTCTCTACTGTATATAGCCTCTCTACTGTATATAGCCTCTCTACTGTATATAACCTCTCTACTGTATATAACCTCTCTACTGTATATAGCCTCTCTACTGTATATAGCCTCTCTACTGTATATAGCCTCTCTACTGTATATAGACTCTCTACTGTATATAACCTCTCTACTGTATATAACCTCTCTACTGTATATAGCCTCTCTACTGTATATAACCTCTCTACTGTATATAGCCTCTCTACTGTATATAACCTCTCTACTGTATATAGCCTCTCTACTGTATATAACCTCTCTACTGTATATAACCTCTCTACTGTCTATAGCCTCACTACTGTATCTGTATATAGCCTCTCTACTGTATATAACCTCTCTACTGTATATAACCTCTCTACTGTATATAACCTCTCTACTGTCTATAACCTCTCTACTGTATATAACCTCTCTACTGTATATAACCTCTCTACTGTCTATAACCTCTCTACTGTATATAGCCTCTCTACTGTATATAACCTCTCTACTGTATATAACCTCTCTACTGTATATAACCTCTCTACTGTCTATAGCCTCACTACTGTATCTGTATATAACCTCTCTACTGTATATAACCTCTCTACTGTCTATAGCCTCACTACTGTATCTGTATATAGCCTCTCTACTGTATATAACCTCTCTACTGTATATAACCTCTCTACTGTCTATAGCCTCACTACTGTATCTGTATATTACCTCTCTACTGTATATAACCTCTCTACTGTATATAACCTCTCTACTGTCTATAGCCTCACTACTGTATCTGTATATAGCCTCTCTACTGTATATAGCCTCTCTACTGTATATAACCTCTCTACTGTATATAACCTCTCTACTGTCTATAGCCTCTCTACTGTCTATAACCTCTCTACTGTATATAATCTCTCTACTGTCTATAGCCTCTCTACTGTATATAACCTCTCTACTGTATATAGCCTCTCTACTGTATATAGCCTCTCTACTGTATATAACCTCTCTACTGTATATAACCTCTACTGTATATAGCCTCTCTACTGTATATAGCCTCTCTACTGTATATAGCCTCTCTACTGTATATAGCCTCTCTACTGTATATAGCCTCTCTACTGTATATAACCTCTCTACTGTATATAACCTCTCTACTGTATATAGCCTCTCTACTGTATATAACCTCTCTACTGTATATAGCCTCTCTACTGTATATAGCCTCTCTACTGTATATAGCCTCTCTACTGTATATAACCTCTCTACTGTATATAACCTCTCTACTGTCTATAGCCTCTCTACTGTATATAGCCTCTCTACTGTATATAACCTCTCTACTGTATATAACCTCTCTACTGTATATAGCCTCTCTACTGTCTATAACCTCTCTACTGTATATAACCTCTCTACTGTATATAGCCTCTCTACTGTATATAACCTCTCTACTGTCTATAACCTCTCTACTGTATATAGCCTCTCTACCTCTCTACTGTATATAACCTCTCTACTGTATATAACCTCTCTACTGTCTATAGCCTCTCTGCTGTATATAACCTCTCTACTGTATATAACCTCTCTACTGTCTATAGCCTCACTACTGTATCTGTATATAGCCTCTCTACTGTATATAACCTCTCTACTGTATATAACCTCTCTACTGTATATAACCTCTCTACTGTATATAACCTCTCTACTGTATATAACCTCTCTACTGTATATAACCTCTCTACTGTCTATAGCCTCTCTACTGTATATAGCCTCTCTACTGTATATAGCCTCTCTACTGTATATAACCTCTCTACTGTATATAACCTCTCTACTGTATATAACCTCTCTACTGTCTATAACCTCTCTACTGTATATAACCTCTCTACTGTCTATAGCCTCACTACTGTATCTGTATATAACCTCTCTACTGTATATAACCTCTCTACTGTATATAACCTCTCTACTGTATCTGTATATAGCCTCACTACTGTATCTGTATATAGCCTCTCTACTGTATATAACCTCTCTACTGTATATAACCTCTCTACTGTATATAGCCTCTCTGTATCTGTATATAACCTCTCTACTGTCTATATAACCTCTCTACTGTCTATAACCTCTCTACTGTATATAGCCTCACTACTGTATATAGCCTCTCTACTGTATATAACCTCTCTACTGTATATAACCTCTCTACTGTCTATAGCCTCACTACTGTATCTGTATATAGCCTCTCTACTGTATATAGCCTCTCTACTGTCTATAGCCTCTCTACTGTATATAGCCTCACTACTGTATCTGTATATAGCCTCTCTACTGTATATAGCCTCTCTACTGTATATAGCCTCACTACTGTATCTGTATATAGCCTCTCTACTGTATCTGTATATAACCTCACTACTGTATCTGTATATAGCCTCACTACTGTATCTGTATATAGCCTCTCTACTGTATCTGTATATAACCTCTCTACTGTATATAACCTCTCTACTGTATATAACCTCACTACTGTATATAACCTCTCTACTGTCTATAACCTCTCTACTGTATATAACCTCTCTACTGTCTATAGCCTCACTACTGTATCTGTATATAACCTCTCTACTGTATATAACCTCTCTACTGTATATAACCTCTCTACTGTATCTGTATATAGCCTCACTACTGTATCTGTATATAGCCTCTCTACTGTATATAACCTCTCTACTGTATATAACCTCTCTACTGTATATAGCCTCTCTACTGTATATAACTACTGTATAACTGTATATAACCTCTCTACTGTCTATAGCCTCACTACTGTATCTGTATATAACCTCTCTACTGTATATAACCTCTCTACTGTATATAACCTCTCTACTGTATCTGTATATAGCCTCACTACTGTATCTGTATATAGCCTCTCTACTGTATATAACCTCTCTACTGTATATAACCTCTCTACTGTATATAGCCTCTCTACTGTATCTGTATATAACCTCTCTACTGTCTATAGCCTCTCTACTGTCTATAGCCTCTCTACTGTCTATAGCCTCTCTACTGTATATAGCCTCACTACTGTATATAGCCTCTCTACTGTATATAGCCTCTCTACTGTATCTGTATATGACCTCTCTACTGTCTATAGCCTCTCTACTGTCTATAGCCTCTCTACTGTCTATAGCCTCTCTACTGTATATAGCCTCTCTACTGTATATAGCCTCACTACTGTATCTGTATATAGCCTCTCTACTGTATCTGTATATAGCCTCACTACTGTATCTGTATATAGCCTCTCTACTGTATCTGTATATAGCCTCACTACTGTATCTGTATATAGCCTCACTACTGTATCTGTATATAGCCTCTCTACTGTATCTGTATATAACCTCTCTACTGTCTATAGCCTCTCTACTGTCTATAGCCTCTCTACTGTCTATAGCCTCTCTACTGTATATAGCCTCACTACTGTATATAGCCTCTCTACTGTATATAGCCTCTCTACTGTATCTGTATATAACCTCTCTACTGTCTATAGCCTCTCTACTGTCTATAGCCTATCTACTGTCTATAGCCTCTCTACTGTCTATAGCCTCTCTACTGTCTATAGCCTCTCTACTGTCTATAGCCTCTCTACTGTATATAGCCTCTCTACTGTCTATAGCCTCTCTACTGTATATAGCCTCACTACTGTATCTGTATATAGCCTCTCTACTGTATATAGCCTCACTACTGTATATAGCCTCTCTACTGTATATAGCCTCTCTACTGTCTATAGCCTCTCTACTGTATATAACCTCTCTACTGTATATAGCCTCTCTACTGTATATAGCCTCTCTACTGTATATAGCCTCTCTACTGTATATAGCCTCTCTACTGTATCTGTATATAGCCTCTCTACTGTATATAGCCTCACTACTGTATCTGTATATAGCCTTCCTAATGTTATTTTTCACTGTCTTTTTACTGTTGTTTAATTTCTTTTCTTATCTATTGTTCACCTAATACCTTTTTTGCACTATTGGTTAGAGCCTGTAAGTAAGCATGTAAGGTATACTACACCTGTTGTATTCAGCATGTCACAAGGTCTACCTACACCTGTTGTATTCAGCATGTCACAAGGTCTACCTACACCTGTTGTATTCAGCATGTCACAAGGTCTACCTACACCTGTTGTATTCAGCATGTCACAAGGTCTACTACACCTGTTGTGTTCGGCGTACGTGACAAATAAACTTTGATTTGATTTGTACTTCCGTCTTGCAGGAAGATCAAGGAGAGCATGGGCAGTTTCCCGGTCAAGCTCAACTTCCTGATCCACACCATGGTCCAGTCCTCTGGGAAGAAGCTGGCGCCACCCAGCCCTTCTCAGAACACCTCCCCCAACACCAACATCCAGGAAGCTGTCATACAGAAGTACACAGTGAAGGGCAAGGATGTGGTGAGTGTCTCTGACCCCAGTGAAGGACAAGGATGTGGTGAGTGTCTCTGACCCCTGTGAAGGGCAAGGATGTGGTGAGTGTCTCTGACCCCAGTGAAGGACAAGGATGTGGTGAGTGTTACTGCCCCCTGTGAAGGACAAGGATGTGGTGAGTGTCTCTGACCCCTGTGAAGGACAAGGATGTGGTGAGTGTCTCTGACCTCAGTGAAGGACAAGGATGTGGTGAGTGTCTCTGACCCCAGTGAAGGGCAAGGATGTGGTGAGTGTCTCTGACCCCTGTGAAGGACAAGGATGTGGTGAGTGTCTCTGACCCCAGTGAAGGACAAGGATGTGGTGAGTGTCTCTGACCCCTGTGAAGGACAAGGATGTGGTGAGTGTCTCTGACCCCTGTGAAGGACAAGGATGTGGTGAGTGTCTCTGACCCCAGTGAAGGACAAGGATGTGGTGAGTGTCTCTGACCCCAGTGAAGGACAAGGATGTGGTGAGTGTCTCTGCCCCTTCGTCAGTGATTGGTCAACATTAGGGATTCTTCCATAAAGTCTTTGTTGTCATTCGACGAGAGACGACTCGTTTTCATGCACATTTTTTCATTGAGAAATACTGCGCCAAACATCTTAGTTAGGTGTAACATTTCTTTAGTTGAGTTATCTTAGATTGATTCTGAATATTTTATGGAACTGAACACTGGCTACGGTGTCTCCAAATGGACAAACAAGACGATTGCTGACTCCTTTACACCTATCAGATACACAGCCTTTCCCTCACTGGGCCTAACTGCTATGGCCATTTTAAGCTGTCAATTTAAAACGTGACTTTATAAACTCTTAGGCCTATGCCATGTGCTAAACTCTCAACTAGATGATGAAATGCCATAGAAACAGCAAGTTTACACATATTAGTATTGAGAGAAATGGCAGACTGCTGACTACATCTAGCTATCTGTTATAAAGACAGATGGGATATACTAGCCAGTCTCTTTCCAGAGACAACCTCTCCCACTCTCCACCCTCTCCCACTCTCTACCTCTCCCACTCTCCACCCTCTCCCACTCTCTACCTCTCCCACTCTCCACCCTCTCCCACTCTCCACCCTCTCCCACTCTCTACCTCTCCCACTCTCCACCCTCTCCCACTCTCTACCTCTCCCACTCTCTACCTCTCCCACTCTCTCCCACTCTCTCCCACTCTCTACCCTCTCCCACTCTCTCCCACTCTCTCCCACTCTCCACTCTCTACCTCTCCACCCTCTCCCACTCTCTACCTCTCCCACTCTCTACCTCTCCCACTCTCCACCTCTCTACCCTCTCCCACTCTCTATCTCTCCCACTCTCTACCTCTCCCACTCTCCACCATTTCCCCCTCTCCCACTCTCCACCCTCTCCCACTCTCCTCTTCTCCCACTCTCAACCCTCTCCCACTCTCAACCCTCTCCACCCCTCTGTTATAAAGACAGACTGGATATACTAGCCAGGCTGTTTCCAGAGACACCCTCTCCCCCTCTCTGTCTGGTGGGTAGGAGATGGGTTGTCTGTCCAGTGGGTAGGAGATGGGTTGTCTGTCTGGTGGGTAGGAGATGGGTTGTCTGTCTGGTGGGTAGGAGATGGGTTGTCTGTCTGGTGGGTAGGAGATGGGTTGTCTGTCTGGTGGGTAGGATATGGGTTGTCTGTCCAGTGGGTAGGAGATGGGTTGTCTGTCTGGTGGGTAGGGGATGGGTTGTCTGTCTGGTGGGTAGGATATGGGTTGTCTGTCTGGTGGATTGTTTGTCCAGTGGGTAGGAGATGGGTTGTCTGTCCAGTGGGTAGGCGATGGGTTGTCTGGTGGGTAGGAGATGGGTTGTCTGTCTGGTGGGTAGGAGATCGATTGTCTGTCTGGTGGGTAGGAGATGGGTTGTCTGATGGGTAGGAGATGGGTTGTCTGTCTGGTGAGTAGGAGATGGGTTGTCTGTCTGGTGGGTAGGAGATGGGTTGTCTGTCTGGTGGGTAGGCGATGGGTTGTCTGTCCAGTGGGTAGGAGATGGGTTGTCTGGTGGGTAGGAGATCGATTGTCTGTCTGGTGGGTAGGAGATGGGTTGTCTGATGGGTAGGAGATGGGTTGTCTGTCTGGTGAGTAGGAGATGGGTTGTCTGTCTGGTGGGTAGGAGATGGGTTGTCTGTCTGGTGGGTAGGCGATGGGTTGTCTGTCCAGTGGGTAGGAGATGGGTTGTCTGGTGGGTAGGAGATGGGTTGTCTGTCTGGTGGGTAGGCGATGGGTTGTCTGTCCGGTGGGTAGGAGATGGGTTGTCTGTCTGGTGGGTAGGAGATGGGTTGTCTGGTGGGTTGTCTGTCCAGTGGGTAGGAGATGGGTTGTCTGTCTGGTGGGTAGGAGATGGGTTGTCTGTCCAGTGGGTAGGACATGGGTTGTCTGTCCAGTGGGTAGGAGATGGGTTGTCTGTCTGGTGGGTAGGAGATGGGTTGTCTGTCCAGTGGGTAGGACATGGGTTGTCTGTCTGGTGGGTAGGAGATGGGTTGTCTGTCTGGTGGGTAGGAGATGGGTTGTCTGTCTGGTGGGTAGGAGATGGGTTGTCTGTCTGGTGGGTAGGAGATGGGTTGTCTGTCTGGTGGGTAGGATATCGGTTGTCCGTGTATGTGGAACCCAAAAGGGTTCTACCTGGAACCAAAACCAATTATACCTGGAACCATAAAGGGTGCTAATATCAGGACAGCCCAATAACCTTTTTTTCTACAAAGTGTAGTATGTTCATGCAGTGACTCCTAAATTCCCTTTTACAAGTGTAATTACGAGGGAGATCAATGATATGATATGATATGTAATCAATTTGTGATTTTTTATTTGTAAGTCGCTCTGGATAAGAGCGTCTGCTAAATGACTTAAATGTAAATAATTACTCCTGTCAATGTCAAAGTGCTCCCGGGGCAGTTTAAAGTGTATACTTCATTGTGTCTCCGGGAAGACTTTTGACGATGTGTAATTTCAGACGTACGAGTTGAGGGTGACCATTGAAGACGGCTATCTGATCAGCGAGAAGACGTTCGGCCAGTTTGAGCTGATCCACAAAGAGCTGAAGAAACACTTCATAGAGTCTACTCTCCCACAGTGAGTCTGAGCTACTATACTGTTGAGTTACACCGTCTCCTTGACACACATAGGTGTGTCCCATTTCATGTGAATTACATTCATTCAAATTGAATTCCTATTTATTCATTCTCTTTTCCTTATTGGGGTAGATTCCCCAAATGGTTCCAGATGTCGTTCACTCCAGGCAGAAAAATGTCCCTGCTGAATAAGTACCTGAAGGAACTGTTTGAAGGACCATGTAAAGGCGTACGTTCTAGTCCTCCTTCTCCTCTTCTTCCTCCTCTCCTTCTTCCTCCTCTTCTTCTTCCTCTCCTTCTTCCTCCTCTTCTTCTTCTTCATCTTCTTCCTCCTCTTCTTCTTCATCTTCTTCCTCCTCTTCTTCTTCCTCCTCTCCTTCTTCCTCCTCTTCTTCTTCCTCTCCTTCTTCCTCCTCTTCTTCTTCCTCCGCTTCTTCTTCTTCTTCATCTTCTACTTTATCTTCTTCCTCCTCTCCTTCTTCCTCCGCTTCTTCTTCATCTTCTACTTTATCTTCTTCCTCCTCCTTCTTCCTCCTCTTCTCCTTCATCTTCTTCTTCATCTTCTTCTTTATCTTCTTCTTCATCTTCCTCCTCTTCTTCTTCTTTATCTTCTTCATCTTCTTCTTTATCTTCTTCTTCATCTTCTTCTTTATCTTCTTCTTCATCTTCTTCATCTTCCTCCTCTTCTTCATCTTCTTCTTCTTTATCTTCTTTTCATCTTCCTCCTCTTCTTCTTCTTTATCTTCTTCTTCATCTTCTTCTTCATCTACCTCCTCTTCTTCATCTTCTTCTTCTCCTTCTTCTTCCTCCTCTTCTTATTCGTCTTCGTCTTCTTATTCTAGTCACGGAAAAGACTGTCATTGTTTGATCTCCACAGTTCGAATCCCATGAACTGAACCCGTGGTCTAAAGCATATTTAATTGTGCCGTCTACAGAATGAGTATGTGTGCTGTTTGTTTCTGGATGGACCCAAGACCAGGACTCCCAACTCTGTGAAATCAGACAGAGGTAATGTCCTGTTTCTTTAAACACCACTCCTTTACGAGCGGCAGGTAGTCCAGCATTGAGCCAGTAACCAGTAACCAAAAGGTTTCTGGTTCGAATCCCCGAGCCGACTAGTTGCAAGATCTGCCGATGTGCCCTTGAGCAAGGCACTCAACCCTAATTGCTCCTATAAGTCACTCTAGAGAAGAGCGTATGCTAAATGACTCAAATGTGAAATGTTACACTTCTTTATGTTTGAAATCTACCAATTGATTACCTAAAATGAGGGGGGCTGTGTGTTCAATGAGGACGTTTCTGGACAATAGTTCTGTCCATTTAGGCTGGGGAACCTTTTTGTCTCAAGAGCACCCCTAGAGGAAAATGTTATGTATCGTATCTTATCTGTTGTGTTGCAGACGGTGGACCCCAGATTCAACTCTACATTTCCTACAACGACCACAAGCTCTCTGTCCTGGTCAAACACCTCAAGAACATTGTGAGTCGTGTTCTTTACTTCTTCTTTATCTTTATCTTCATCTTCTTCTTTATCTTCCTCTTCGTCTTTATTTTCTTCCTCTCCTTCTTTATCTTCTTCTCCTTCTTTATCTTCTTCTCCATTTTCTTCTTCTCCTTCTTTATAATATAATAATATATAATATATGCCATTTAGCAGACGCTTTTATCCAAAGCGACTTACAGTCATGTGTGCATATATTCTACGTATGGGTGGTCCCGGGGATCGAACCCACTACCCTGGCGTTACAAGCGCCATGCTCTACCAACTGAGCTACAGAACACATCTTCTTCTCCATCTTCTTCTTCTCCTAATTTATCTTCTTCTCCATCTTCTTCTTTATCTTCTTCTCCATCTTCTTCTTCTCCTTATTTATCTTCTTCTCCTTCTTTATTTTCTTCTCCATCTTCTTCTTCTTTATCTTCTTCTCCATCTTCTCCTTTATCTTCTTCTTCCTCTTCTTCTTCTTCTTCTTCTTCTTTATCTTCTTCTCCTTCTTTATTTTCTTCATCTTCTCCTTCTTTATCTTCTTCTCCTTCTTTATCTCCTTCTTCTTCTCCTTTATCTTCTTCTCCTTCTTTCTCCTTCTTCTCCTTCTTTATCTTCTTCATCTTCTTCTTTATCTTCTTCTCCTTTTTTTATCTTCTTCTTCTCCTTCTTTATCTTCTTCTCCTTCTCCATATTCTTCTTCTTCTCCTTCTTTATCTTCTTCTCCTTCTTTATCTCCTTCTTCTCCTACATCTTCTTCTCCTTTATCTTCTCCTCCTCTTTATCTTCTTTATCTTTATCTTCTCCTTCTTTATCTTCTTCTTTCTTTATCTTCTTCTTCTTCTCCTTCTTTATCTTCTTCTCCTTCTCCATATTCTTCTCCTTCTTTATCTCCTTCTTCTTCTCCTTCTTTAACTTCTTCATCTTCTTCTCCTTCTTTATCTTCTTCTTCTCCTTCTTTATCTCCTTCTTCTTCTCCTTCTTTAACTTCTTCTCCTTCTTTATCTTCTTCTCCTTCTTTATCTTCTTCTTCTTCTCCTTCTTTAACTTCTTCTCCTTCTTTATCTTCTTCTTCTCCTTCTTTATCTTCTTCTCTCTCTTTATCTTCTTCTCCTTCTTTATCTTCTTCTCCTTCTTTATCTTCTTCTTCTCCATCTTCATCTTCTTCTCCTTCTTCTTTATCTTCTTCACCACTAACTGTTGTACTTGTCTCTCTGCTCCAATACATCAGAAGTTGGCCAATGGGTCGTGTCCAGATGCCTATGTGGTCACCAGGCTGAAGCCAGACCCCCTCAAAAGATCCAAGAGGAAGACCAAGGTGGTCCGTAACAACCACAATCCTACCTTCAATGAACTGGTACATTGTTATTTATTTTACCTTTCTTTAAATAATCAAATCAGTTAAGAACTAATTCTTATTTTTACCATGATGGCCTACCCCGGCCAAACCCGGACGATGCTGGACCAATTGTGCACCGCCCTATGGGACTCCCGATCACGGCCGGGGTTGTGATACAGCCCGGGATCAAACCAGGGTCTGTAGGGTCTTGGACCGCAGTGCCACACATAAAGTTAGGTTTCCTTGTTGAGAAACTCAAAATGTATGTATGCCCGTAAGAAAAGGGGAGAAGGAATATTCAACTGTCACTTTAACAGTGTGAGCAGCACGTTATCTAAAATTATGCCTCAACATGGCTTCAATTATGAAACAGTCAAACATACTTTAGTCTGATGTTTTCAATAGCTAGAATTGCAGCCTCTGTTTTGAGTTATTTACAACAATAGGCCTGCTGTGGACTGTTCTCATTAAGCAATACAAGGCTTGTAGACTGGAGAGCCATGGGGCAGAGTATATGGGCTTCATCACATCAATCATGTAGACACTGTGGGAGTGTAGACACTGTGGGAGTGTAGACACTGGGAGTGTAGACACTGTGGGAGTGTAGACACTGTGGGAGTGTAGACATTGGGAGACACTGTGGGAGTGTAGACACTGTGGGAGTGTAGACCCTACGGGAGTGTAGACACTGTGGGAGTGTAGACACTGGGAGTGTAGACACTGTGGGAGTGTAGACCCTACGGGAGTGTAGACACTGTGGAAGTGTAGACACTGGGAGTGTAGACACTGTGGGAGTGTAGACACTGTGGGAGTGTAGACACTGTGGGAGTGTAGACACTGTGGTGCAGATGAAAGTAAGTCGTTTGTGGTTAGTATGGCCAGACATTCCCTGTGCTACATTTCTAATCTATCTCTGACCTTTTGCTAAAAGCAAAAAGACACATTTAAAATATTTAAAAGTAAAAATGAATAACAAAGTGTCGTTCTTCTCCGTCTGTCTGTAGATAGAGTACCGAGACATGTCGTCCGTGCAAGACCGCGAGTTAGAGGTGACAGTGAAGAGCAGGAAGGTCTTTGTGGCCTCAGCCAACGTCAGACTGGAACAGAACAACATGGACACAGAGGAGTGGTTCCTACTGGACAATCGGGTGCCTAGTGCCTTTTTATTAGGGCGCATCGCAGCATAACTTTTTACAACGTTGCACAAAAGGAAATCTGATGCCTAGTGCGGAAACCCGAAGATGACCGTTTCTTATTGGACAAACTCCAATTAGCTTTCATTGGGCAAGAACAGGTAGCACCTCATTCTGTTTCAAAATGTTTTCTCCCAGCTGAACACCATTCTGGAGAGGTGATGTGATGCCAGCCTACCACCAATAGATGGCAGTGTTGTACAGGAACCTCCATGGAGCGCGGAGGATTTTTTTATCCTAAGAATTTGTCTGTTCTGTTGGCACTGATCTGGGATCTTTTTAACAATCCTCATCTAATCCACCAACTCAACCCTAGATCAGCATCTAAGGAGATTTCTACAACGGGTTGGTCAAAACAAGCATTGTGATTGGTTGAGACGTGTTCTAAGCCATACAAAGAAACCTGTTTAGCACAGGCACATCTACGATGCAAAAATGGGCATCTTGGTTTTCTGTTTAATCTGAGAAACCTTTCAGCATCCATTTCCGTTGAGGGATGAAATAGTAGCCTACGAATACAGTTATCAAAAAATATGTTTTTATTGAATTGGTAACCCGTAATTGCACACTCGAGGTTGTGCAAAACACCTTGTTTTAGCATGCCTTCTCATGTGCAACTACTTTACTGCATCCTGCTCCTTCATATAGACGAGTCAACATCCTGCTCCTTCATATAGACGAGTCAACATCCTGCACCTTCATATAGACGAGTCAACATCCTGCTCCTTCATATAGACGAGTCAACACCCTGCTCCTTCATATAGACGAGTCAACATCCTGCTCCTTCATATAGATGAGTCAACATCCTGCTCCTTCATATAGTCAACACCCTGCTCCTTCATATAGACCTTCATATAGACGAGTCAACACCCTGCTCCTTCATATAGACGAGTCAACACCCTGCTCCTTCATATAGACGAGTCAACGTCCTGCTCCTTCATATAGACGAGTCAACATCCTGCTCCTTCATATAGACGAGTCAACATCCTGCTCCTTCATATAGACGAGTCAACACCCTGCTCCTTCATATAGACGAGTCAACACCCTGTCAACATCCTGCTCCTTCATATAGACGAGTCAACATCCTGCTCCTTCATATAGACGAGTCAACATCCTGCTCCTTCATATAGACGAGTCAACATCCTGCTCCTTCATATAGACGAGTCAACATCCTGCTCCTTCATATAGACGAGTCAACATCCTGCTCCTTCATATAGACGAGTCAACACCCTAAACAAGCTACTAGTGTTTGGATTCGAAGAATGGAATGTTACAAGGAACTAAGGCTAGCAGGGAGACTCTAGTCTGATTCTGGACACTAGATTTAGAATCTATTCTCTACACTGCATCTTCCTTGTCTTTTTCATCTCAATGTGAACAAAAATGAAGGAAATGTATGTTTTGAAAATGTGTAATTAATTGTATCCATTATTTAACTCATAATTTACTATTTGTTATGTGTGTAGATCATTTGTTGTAAAATGTCATATTGTTTATACTGTGACTACTATCTCATGTCTTAATGGCCTGATTGTGTTCGTACAGTGATAGATGAGAGCGTGTGGCTGGCTCCCTCCCTCCCATCCCCAGCTCAGCCCTAGTCCCATCCCCAGCTCAGCCCTTGTCCCATCTCCAGCTCAGCCCTAGTCCCATCTCCAGCTCAGCCCTAGTCCCATCCCCAGCTCAGCCCTTGTCCCATATCCAGCTCAGCCCTAGTCCCATCTCCAGCTCAGCCCTAGTCCCATCCCCAGCTCAACCCTAGTCCCATCCCCAGTCCTAGTCCCATCCCAGTCCTAGTCCCATCCCCAACTCAGTCCTAATCCCATCCCCAGCTCAGCCCTAGTCCCATTCCCAGCTCAGTCCTAGTCCCATCCCCAGTCCTAGTCCCATCCCCAGCTCAGTCCTAGTCCCAGTCCTAGTCCCATCCCCAGCTCAGCCCTAGTCCCATTCCCAGCTCAGTCCTAGTCCCATCCCCAGCTCAGCCCTAGTCCCATCCCCAGTCCTAGTCCCATCCCCAGCTCAGCCCTAGTCCCATCCCCAGCTCAGCCCTAGTCCCATCCCCAGTCCTAGTCCCATCCCCAGCTCAGTCCTAGTCCCAGCCCTAGTCCCATCCCCAGCCCTAGTCCCATCCCCAGCTCAGTCCTAGTCCCATCCCCAGCCCTAGTCCCATCCCCAGTCCTAGTCCCATCCCCAGCTCAGTCCTAGTCCCAGCCCTAGTCCCATCCCCAGCCCTAGTCCCATCCCCAGTCCTAGTCCCATCCCCAGCCCTAGTCCCATCCCCAGCCCTAGTCCCAGCCCTAGTCCCATCCCCAGCTCAGTCCTAGTCCCAGTCCCAGCCCTAGTCCCATCCCCAGCCCTAGTCCCATACCCAGCTCAGTCCTAGTCCCAGTCCTAGTCCCATCCCCAGCTCAGCCCTAGTCCCATCCCCAGCCCTAGTCCCATCCCCAGCTCAGCCCTAGTCCCATCCCCAGTCCTAGTCCCATCCACAGCTCTAGTCCCATCCCCAGTCCTAGTCCCTTCCCCAGCTCAGCCCTAGTCCCATCCCCATCCCCATCCCTAGTCCCATCCCCAGCTCAGCCCTAGTCCCATCCCCAGCCCTAGTCCCAGCCCCATCCCCAGCCCTAGTCCAATCCCCAGTCCTAGTCCCATCCCTACCTCAGACCTAGTCACATCCCCAGCTCTAGTCTGATCCGCAGCCCTAGTTCCATCTCCAGCCCTATTCCCACCCCCAGCCCTAGTCCCAGCCCTAGTCCCAGCCCTAGTCCCATCCCCAGTCCTAGTCCCATCCCCAGCTCAGACCTAGTCCCATCCCCAGCCCTAGTCCCAGCCCTAGTCCCATCCCTAGTCCCAGCCCTAGTCCCATCCCCAGTCCTAGTCCCATCCCCAGCTCAGACCTAGTCCCAGCCCTAGTCCCATCCCCAGCCCTAGTCCCATCCCTAGTCCCAGCTCTAGTCCCATCCCCAGCCCTAGTCCCAGCCCTAGTCCCATCCCCAGCCCTAGTCCCATCCCCAGCCCTAGTCCCAGCCCTAGTCCTATCCCCAGCCCTAGTCCCATCCCCAGCCCTAGTCCCAGCCCTAGTCCCATCCCTAGTCCCAGCCCTAGTCCTATCCCCAGCCCTAGTCCCATCCCCAGCTCAGCCCCTATTAATGTCATTAGTCTGAGTCATACGTAGGAATGTATTGATTAGATGCAGAGATGAGATGCAGGGATCCATTGAAGAGATTTAGCAGGTGGAACAAAGGCATGTAATCAATCACCATTCTCCCAGGAGGCTGCGGACCTGGGCAACCTGCTCTGCACGACATTCATAAGGGCTGAGTCCCAAATGGGACCATATTCCCTATCTAATGCACTACGTTTGACCAGGGCCACATGGGCCATTAGGGACTCATAGAGGGTAGGGATGAGAATAGACTACATTGTATACTGTTTTGGTTTCAATAATATAAACCTCTTATGAAATGTTTTTATATCACCCACTGCACAGGGCCTTTCTCAAGGCTTTGGTCTTTTTAACTTTTAAACCGTGGCAGCTGCTGCTAGCCCTTTCGAATGCCTTGTTTTATGTGTTATTTTTATCTTAACTCTGAGACAGTCACATTGGTCTTAAGACAATCCACCCAGTCCCGGGGTGATTCTATTGTTAGAACTGTAGCACATTGGTTCCTTGAAAAGTATTGTAAGTCCTGAAAGTTTTGAATGTTTTTGTTACATGGTTTTCCATCATTGTAAGCAGTTGATTGTCATGTCTGTAATAGAGTATTCTACTTTATTCTCCATCCAGCCTTCCCTCCCTCCCTCCCATCCAGCCTTCCCTCCCTCCCATCCAGCCTTCCCTCCCTCCCATCCACCCTTCCCTCCCTCCCAGCCTTAGTCAGTCCCATCCCCAGCCTTAGTCAGTCCCTGTCCCATCCCCAGCCTTAGTCAGTCCCTGTCCCATCCCCAGCCGTAGTCAGTCCCTGTCCCATCCCCAGCCTTAGTCAGTCCCATCCCCAGCCTTAATCAGTCCCTGTCCCATCCCCAGCCTTAGTCAGTCCCTGTCCCATCCCCAGCCTTAGTCAGTCCCTGTCCCATCCCCAGCCTTAGTCAGTCCCATCCCCAGCCTTAGTCAGTCCCTGTCCCATCCCCAGCCTTAGTCAGTCCCTGTCCCATCCCCAGCCATAGTCAGTCCCTGTCCCATCCCCAGCCTTAGTCAGTCCCATCCCCAGCCTTAGTCAGTCCCTGTCCCATCCCCAGCCTTAGTCAGTCCCTGTCCCATCCCCAGCCTTAGTCAGTCCCTGTCCCATCCCCAGCCTTAGTCAGTCCCATCCCCAGCCTTAGTCAGTCCCTGTCCCACCCCAGCCTTAGTCAGTCCCTGTCCCATCCCCAGCCTTAGTCAGTCCCTGTCACATCCCCAGCCTTAGTCAGTCCCTGTCCCATCCCCAGCCTTAGTCAGTCCCGGTCCCATCCCCAGCCTTAGTCAGTCCCTGTCCCATCCCCAGCCTTAGTCAGTCCCTGTCCCATCCCCAACCTTAGTCAGTCCCTGTCCCATCCCCAGCCTTAGTCAGTCCCTGTCCCATCCCTTGCCAAGTACCTCAACTCCACCATGACTTCATCCACAGAGTTGAAAGCAGAAACGGAACTCCTTCGAGTCACTATGCGTCAATACTTCAACAATTGAAATACCCTTACTTTGTACAGTGCCTTCAGAAAGTCCCAGTCCCATTGTCCTGCTGATCTATATCACTAGATCTATACCACTAGTTTCCGTACAATACTGTATATCAGACTTGTTCTATGCCAATAAATCAGATATCTATATCATACAGTACCTACATCCACTTTTAATTACTTGCTGCTTCCTGGAACTACCAAAGGGCCTTTATCAATGCTGAGCCTGGGTAATGGAGAAATGAAGTAGTTCTAGGTATGCCACACATGGAGACGTCCTAGGAAGATTTCTAGGGGGTTTCTAGAAGTACCAGACGAAGACAAAGAGATGCTGAATCCAGGCTGAGATGCAATGGTTAGGTCCTGGAGAAGGAGAAGCTCTAAGAAGGAGAAGTTATCAGATGGAGAGGTGCTAGGAGTACCAGATGAAAATGAAGAGAGAAGCTGGATCCAGGCTATAGCCCTCTCTAGACAGGAGAGGAACCCAGCGGTACCCTGGAGAGATGGGAATACAAGCACATGCAACTAATGGATACGATGTCTCAATACAAAGGATGCTGCCTACCTGCCTTGAAAGGAAGCATCCTTGTGGATTGGAACACAGTCCATGTCACTGTTCAGGCCTGATTATGTCAATCACTCACGACTGTGTGTTCTCTCTCTTTACCCCCTCGCTAACCCTCTTCCTCCCTCGCTAACCCTCTTCCTCCCTCGCTAACCCTCTTCCTCCCTCGCTAACCCTCTTCCTCCCTCGCTAACCCTCTTCCTCCCTCGCTAACCCTCTTCCTCCCTCGCTAACCCTCTTCCTCCCTCGCTAACCCTCTTCCTCCCTCGCTAACCCTCTTCCTCCCTCGCTAACCCTCTTCCTCCCTCGCTAACCCTCTTCCTCCCTCGCTAACCCTCTTCCTCCCTCGCTAACCCTCTTCCTCCCTCCTCGCTAACCCTCTTCCTCCCTCGCTAACCCTCTTCCTCCCTCGCTAACCCTCTTCCTCCCTCGCTAACCCTCTTCCTCCCTCGCTAACCCTCTTCCTCCTCGCTAACCCTCTTCCTCCCTCGCTACCCTCTTCCTCCCTCGCTAACCCTCTTCCTCCCTCGCTAACCCTCTTCCTCCCTCGCTAACCCTCTTCTTCCCTCGCCCCTCTTCTTCCCTCGCTAACCCTCTTCCTCCCTCGCTAACCCTCTTCCTCCCTCGCTAACCCTCTTCCTCCCTCGCTAACCCTCTTCCTCCCTCGCTAACCCTCTTCCTCCCTCGCTAACCCTCTTCCTCCCTCGCTAACCCTCTTCCTCCCTCGCTAACCCTCTTCCTCCTCGCTAACCCTCTTCCTCCCTCGCTAACCCTCTTCCTCCCTCGCTAACCCTCTTCCTCCTCGCTAACCCTCTTCCTCCCTCGCTAACCCTCTTCCTCCCTCGCTAACCCTCTTCTTCCCTCGCTAACCCTCTTCCTCCCTCGCTAACCCTCTTCCTCCCTCGCTAACCCTCTTCCTCCCTCGCTAACCCTCTTCTTCCCTCGCTAACTCTCTTCTTCAATCGCTAACTCTCTTCCTTCCCCTCCCTCGCTAACCCTCTTCCTCCCTCGCTAACCCTCTTCTTCCCTCGCTAACTCTCTTCCTCCCCCTCCCTCGCTAACCCTCTTCTTCCCTCGCTAACTCTCTTCCTCCCCCTCCCTCGCTAACCCTCTTCTTCCCTCGCTAACTCTCTTCTTCCCTCGCTAACTCTCTTCCTCCCCCTCCCTCGCTAACCCTCTTCTTCCCTCGCTAACTCTCTTCCTCCCCTCCCTCGCTAACCCTCTTCTTCCCTCGCTAACTCTCTTCCTCCCCCTCCCTCGCTAACCCTCTTCCTCCCCATCCATCTCTTCTTCCCCCTCCCTTGCTAACCCACCCCTTCCCTCTCTAACCCTGCCCCTTCCCTCATTAACCCCCCTCGCTCGCTAACCCTCTTCCTCCCAATCCATCTCTTCATCCCCCTCCCTCGCTAACCCTCTTCCTCCCTCTCTCTCCTTATCGTCCCCCTCCCTCTCTTCCTCTCTTCCCCTCTTCCTCCCTCACTAACAATCATCCTCCCTCTCTCTCCTCATCCTCCCCCTCTTTCTCTTCCTCTCCCTCCCTCTCTCTCCTCTTCCTCCACCTCTCACCTTTCTTCATGCTGATGAAGGGGATGGTGTACTGTCCTATAAACTCAGAGGTGAGTCCTGTCTGGTCTCTTACAGTGAAGCGGATGAGGCTGAGGTCAGGGACAGAGATGGTGAAGTTCATGGCTGAGTCCCAACGAGGGCTCAGAGCTGTGGGAGGGAGCCAGAACAGTTACTATTTCCACCCTCAAATAGGTGAACTCTCTATCTCTCCCTCTTGTCTCCACCGAGCAGTCCATGTCTGGGTGATGTGTTCTAAATAAGATGAATCACTGTTCGTTTACATCGAGGAAGTGCTCGGGCTTTTAGAACACGCCAAATGAAGGGTGATACGTGGCCAGGGGATGTAAACGCCTCCATAGAATAACGACTGTCAAAACAACCGAGGGTACGATATGGCACCCTATTCCCTATATAGTGCACTACTTTATACCAGGGCCCTATAGAACCCTGTTTTCTATATAGTGAACTACTTTAGACCAGAGCCCTATAGAACCCTATTCCCTATATAGTGCACTACTTTAGACCAGTGCCCTATAGAACCCTATTCCCTATATAGTGAACTACTTTAGACCAGAGCCCTATAGAACCCTATTCCCTATATAGTGCACTACTTTAGACCAGAGCTCTATAGAACCATATTCCCTATATAGTGCACTACTTTACACCCGGGCCCTATAGAACCCTATTCCCTATATAGTGCACTACTTTAGACCAGAGCTCTATGTGGGCCCTGGTCAAAGCAGGGTCCTGGGAACCGAGTAAGGTGCGACTATATCTGATGCTATGAAGAAACAATTAGACTCTTGAGTTGCGTCTTTAACACTCCGTTCAGGAGTTCATTATCGCTGAGGGCAGATGAAAGCAGACAGAGGAGATTGAATGAGACATGTCCTGAGGGCAGATGAAAGCAGAAGAGGAGATTGAATGAGACATGTCCAGAGGGCAGATGAAAGCAGACAGAGGAGATTGAATGAGACATGTCCAGAGGGCAGATGAAAGCAGACAGAGGAGATTGAATGAGACATGTCCTGAGGGCAGATGAAAGCAGACAGAGGAGATTGAATGAGGCATGTCCTGAGGGCAGATGAAAGCAGACAGAGGAGATTGAATGAGACATGTCCTGAGGGCAGATGAAAGCAGAAGAGGAGATTGAATGAGACATGTCCAGAGGGCAGATGAAAGCAGACAGAGGAGATTGAATGAGACATGTCCTGAGGGCAGATGAAAGCAGACAGAGGAGATTGAATGAGACATGTCCTGAGGGCAGATGAAAGCAGACAGGGGAGATTGAATGAGACATGTCCTGAGGGCAGATGAAAGCAGACAGAGGAGATTGAATGAGACATGTCCTGAGGGCAGATGAAAGCAGACAGGGGAGATTGAATGAGACATGTCCTGAGGGCAGATGAAAGCAGACAGAGGAGATTGAATGAGACATGTCCTGAGGGCAGATGAAAGCAGACAGGGGAGATTGAATGAGACATGTCCTGAGGGCAGATGAAAGCAGACAGAGGAGATTGAATGAGACATGTCCTGAGGGCAGATGAAAGCAGACAGAGGAGATTGAATGAGACATGTCCTGAGGGCAGATGAAAGCAGACAGGGGAGATTGAATGAGACATGTCCTGAGGGCAGATGAAAGCAGACAGGGAGATTGAATGAGACATGTCCTGAGGGCAGATGAAAGCAGACAGAGGAGATTGAATGAGACATGTCCTGAGGGCAGATGAAAGCAGACAGGGAGATTGAATGAGACATGTCCTGAGGGCAGATGAAAGCAGACAGGGGAGATTGAATGAGACATGTCCTGAGGGCAGATGAAAGCAGACAGGGAGATTGAATGAGACATGTCCTGAGGGCAGATGAAAGCAGACAGAGGAGATTGAATGAGACATGTCCTGAGGGCAGATGAAAGCAGACAGAGGAGATTGAATGAGACATGTCCTGAGGGCAGATGAAAGCAGACAGAGGAGATTGAATGAGACATGTCCTGAGGGCAGATGAAAGCAGACAGAGGAGATTGAATGAGACATGTCCTGAGGGCAGATGAAAGCAGACAGAGGAGATTGAATGAGACATGTCCTGAGGGCAGATGAAAGCAGACAGAGGAGATTGAATGAGACATGTCCTGAGGGCAGATGAAAGCAGACAGAGGAGATTGAATGAGACATGTCCTGAGGGCAGATGAAAGCAGACAGGGGAGATTGAATGAGACATGTCCTGAGGGCAGATGAAAGCAGACAGAGGAGATTGAATGAGACATGTCCTGGGGTTTTTTCGAAGGGATGTTTTAAAACAGACAGAAACACGTGTTATTGTTCACCCAGACTTCAAATGATGGAAATGCTTCACAAGCTGTTAATGAAATGGTCCACATTACCTGTGTGTCAGTGATATTCTATATGCAAATACAACTTTTTATATAGTCTCCAGTAGCAAAAATCTAAGTCACAAATGACATTACTGCACTGTAGGTATAGTGTATACGTCTAGTGTCCTCGCTTGGCTCTCTTTTCTTTCCCCTCTCTCGTGAGAGCAGCCTGTCCTCTCTCCTCTCTAGTGGGTACAGCCTGTCCTCTCGAGTGAGAGCAGCCTGTCCTCTCTCCTCTCTAGTGGGTACAGCCTGTCCTCTCTCCTCTCTAGTGAGAGCAGCCTGTCCTCTCGAGTGAGAGCAGCCTGTCCTCTCTCCTCTCTAGTGGGTACAGCCTGTCCTCTCTCCTCTCTAGTGAGAGCAGCCTGTCCTCTCCTCTCTAGTGAGAGCAGCCTGTCCTCTCTCCTCTCTAGTGGGTACAGCCTGTCCTCTCTCCTCTCTAGTGGGTACCTCTCTAGTGGGTACAGCCTGTCCTCTCTCCTCTCTAGTGAGAGCAGCCTGTCCTCTCCTCTCTAGTGAGAGCAGCCTGTCCTCTCTTCTCTCTAGTGGGTACAGCCTGTCCTCTCTCCTCTCTAGTGGGTACCTCTCTAGTGGGTACAGCCTGTCCTCTCGAGTGAGTGCAGCCTGTCCTCTCTCTCTCGAGTGAGAGCAGCCTGTCCTCTCTCCTCTCTAGTGGGTACAGCCTGTCCTCTCGAGTGAGAGCAGCCTGTCCTCTCTCCTCTCCTCTCTAGTGGGTACAGCCTGTCCTCTCTCCTCTCGAATGAGAGCAGCCTGTCCTCTCTCCTCTCTAGTGGGTACAGCCTGTCCTCTCTCCTCTCTAGTGGGTACAGCCTGTCCTCTCTCCTCTCGAGTGAGAGCAGCCTGTCCTCTCTCCTCTCTAGTGGGTACAGCCTGTCCTCTCAAGTGAGAGCAGCCTGTCCTCTCTCCTCTCTAGTGGGTACAGTCTGTCCTCTCTCCTCTCTAGTGAGAGCAGCCTGTCCTCTCTCCTCTCTAGTGGGTACAGCCTGTCCTCTCGAGTGAGAGCAGCCTGTCCTCTCTCCTCTCTAGTGGGTACAGCCTGTCCTCTCTCCTCTCTAGTGAGAGCAGCCTGTCCTCTCGAGTGAGAGCAGCCTGTCCTCTCTCCTCTCTAGTGGGTACAGCCTGTCCTCTCTAGTGGGTACAGCCTGTCCTCTCTCCTCTCTAGTGAGAGCAGCCTGTCCTCTCCTCTCTAGTGAGAGCAGCCTGTCCTCTCTCCTCTCTAGTGGGTACAGCCTGTCCTCTCTCCTCTCTAGTGGGTACCTCTCTAGTGGGTACAGCCTGTCCTCTCGAGTGAGTGCAGCCTGTCCTCTCTCTCTCGAGTGAGAGCAGCCTGTCCTCTCTCCTCTCTAGTGGGTACAGCCTGTCCTCTCTCCTCTCGAGTGAGAGCAGCCTGTCCTCTCTCCTCTCCTCTCTAGTGGGTACAGCCTGTCCTCTCTCCTCTCGAATGAGAGCAGCCTGTCCTCTCTCCTCTCTAGTGGGTACAGCCTGTCCTCTCTCCTCTCTAGTGGGTACAGCCTGTCCTCTCTCCTCTCGAGTGAGAGCAGCCTGTCCTCTCTCCTCTCTAGTGGGTACAGCCTGTCCTCTCGAGTGAGAGCAGCCTGTCCTCTCTCCTCTCTAGTGGGTACAGTCTGTCCTCTCTCCTCTCTAGTGAGAGCAGCCTGTCCTCTCTCCTCTCTAGTGGGTACAGCCTGTCCTCTCTCCTCTCTAGTGAGAGCAGCCTGTCCTCTCTCCTCTCGAGTGAGAGCAGCCTGTCCTCTCTCCTCTCTAGTGGGTACAGCCTGTCCTCTCTCCTCTCTAGTGAGAGCAGCCTGTCCTCTCCTCTCTAGTGAGAGCAGCCTGTCCTCTCTCCTCTCTAGTGGGTACAGCCTGTCCTCTCGAGTGAGAGCAGCCTGTCCTCTCTCCTCTCTAGTGGGTACAGCCTGTCCTCTCTCCTCTCTAGTGAGAGCAGCCTGTCCTCTCCTCTCTAGTGAGAGCAGCCTGTCCTCTCCTCTCTAGTGAGAGCAGCCTGTCCTCTCTCCTCTCTAGTGGGTACAGCCTGTCCTCTCGAGTGAGAGCAGCCTGTCCTCTCTCCTCTCTAGTGGGTACAGCCTGTCCTCTCTCCTCTCTAGTGAGAGCAGCCTGTCCTCTCCTCTCTAGTGAGAGCAGCCTGTCCTCTCTCCTCTCTAGTGGGTACAGCCTGTCCTCTCTCCTCTCTAGTGAGAGCAGCCTGTCCTCTCTCCTCTCTAGTGAGAGCAGCCTGTCCTCTCTCCTCTCTAGTGAGAGCAGCCTGTCCTCTCCTCTCTAGTGAGTGCAGCCTGTCCTCTCTCATCTCTAGTGAGTGCAGCCTGTCCTCTCTCCTCTCTAGTGAGTGCAGCCTGTCCTCTCTCCTCTCTAGTGGACCCTGTCCTCACCTCTCTAGTGGACCCTGTCCTCTGTCTGATATACAGAATCGTGTCTCTCTGTCCTCTGTGTTCTTTCTGAGGTATCGTGTCTCTCTGTCCTCTGTGTTCTTTCTGAGGTCTCGTGTCTCTCTGTCCTCTGTGTTCTTTCTGAGGTATCGTGTCTCTCTGTCCTCTGTGTTCTTTCTGAGGTCTCGTGTCTCTCTGTCCTCTGTGTTCTTTCTGAGGTCTCGTGTCTCTCTGTCCTCTGTGTTCTTTCTGAGGTCTAGTGTCTCTCTGTCCTCTGTGTTCTTTCTGAGGTCTCGTGTCTCTCTGTCCTATTTCTTCTTTCTGAGGTCTCGTGTCTCTCTGTCCTCTGTGTTCTTTCTGAGGTCTCGTGTCTCTCTGTCCTCTGTGTTCTTTCTGAGGTCTCGTGTCTCTCTGTCCTCTGTGTTCTTTCTGAGGTCTCGTGTCTCTCTGTCCTCTGTGTTCTTTCTGAGGTCTCGTGTCTCTCTGTCCTCTGTGTTCTTTCTGAGGTCTAGTGTAGCCTACTGTAGTTCAAGGATGAGCCCTCTACTTCTCTAAAGGCAAACCAGACAGTGTGCATCCCAAATCATACCCTATAGCCTAAAGTGCACTACCTGGACCCTGGTCAAAAGCAGTGGACTACATAGGGGAAAGAGTGCACTTTGGGACCCACACTGTGCCTTTTGAAGAGGCTAGCTCATCAGCACATTTCGCCCTCGGAAGCCCAAGAGCTGTCGGCCCGGGAATTGGATTCACGGGGAGAAGAATTAAAGTTTTATAAAGTGGTTTCCTAGGGCAGGAGACTGGTCTCTATGAGTATGGGTTCTGACTGTAGATTCAAACAGTACTTTGAGATCACAGCTAGTCTGCTCCTCTGTACACTGTATCACTCTGAGACTTTGTAGGTTGAGCCCATTTTTTCTTCCAGACATCGACTGTCTTTCCCAGACATCGACTGTCTATTTAAAGACATAGACTGTCTTTCCCAGACATAGACTGTCTTTCCCAGACATTGACTGTCTTTCCCAGACATTGAGTCTCTTTCCCAGACATTGACTGTCTTTCCCAGACATTGACTGTCTTTCCCAGACATTGACTCTCTTTCCCAGACATTGACTCTCTTTCCCAGACATTGACTGTCTTTCCCAGACATTGACTGTCTTTCCCAGACATTGACTCTCTTTCCCAGACATTGACTGTCTTTCCCAGACATTGACTGTCTTTCCCAGACATTGACTGTCTTTCCCAGACATTGACTGTCTTTCCCAGACATTGACTGTCTTTCCCAGACATTGACTGTCTTTCCCAGACATTGACTGTCATAGGTTCCTTCACATACTCTAGTTTTGTTTGCTTCACCGTCGTGTTTGTTCATGCCTTTGTAACAGGACTCATGCACACTCCAATCTAACCACGTCTGAGACGCAGTGTCTCTCATGTGTACCCGTCTCTATCTATGCTTCAGAACACACAGTTGCTCGGTTACCATTAAGTGGATTCAAGCCGGACCGCGGGAGATCCGCGTCACAGCGCAATGGACATTTTAAAGGTAATTTCCGATTGATCTGACTTATGTTTACCGTAAATGCGGTTTCTACGGAGAAAGGAAACATTGCCTTTAAAAAGGGCGACTGCCCCACTATTGAATCAGTGGGACAGTCGCTTGGAGAACTCACAGTTGTGTCTGACAGTGTCTGTGTGTCTCCTGCAGGAGTCTGCGTGGACACTGTGGATCTCCACGCGTACGAAGGGGTCCAGGTACTTGCCGCTCCGCGGAACAGGCAGGTTGGAGCCACTGATAACCTTCACACCAGGGACAGGGACAGAGACATGAGCTGTTAGTGTTTTTCCCTCTGAACACTTTACATTAATTCTGTCTCTGTGAACCCAGAGACGGTTGAACCCAGCATGCCATGGCATAAGACATGCATACATACATACATACATACATACAGACAGACAGACAGACAGACAGACAGACAGACAGACAGACAGACAGACAGACAGACAGACAGACAGACAGACAGACAGACAGACAGACAGACAGACAGACAGACAGACAGACAGACAGACAGACAGACAGACAGACAGACAGACAGACAGACAGACAGACAGACAGACACAGGTGGTAGACACAGACAGACAGACAATAAACAGACAGACAGACAGACAAACACAGGTGGTAGACACAGACAGACAGACAGTAAACAGACAGACAGACAGACAGACAGACAGACAGACAGACAGACAGACAGACAGACAGACAGACAGACAGACAGACAGACAGACAGACAGACAGACAGACAGACAGACAGACAGACAGACAGGTGGTAGACAGACAGACAGACAGACAGACAGACAGACAGACAGACAGGTGGTAGACAGACAGGTGGTAGACAGACAGACAGACAGACAGACAGACAGACAGACAGACAGACAGACAGACAGACAGACAGACAGACAGACAGACAGACAGACAGACAGACAGACAGACAGACATTGGAATTTCAGTTTCCTTACTGAATACCAAATTAAAAATTTTCTCATTGCTTTTCAATGAGGATGTAAATGTTCCAATCCGATGGGGCGTGTGTTCTTCTGCCTCGGGGCCTGGTGCCGGGGATTCATCAGCACTAGGAGTGGGCATGGGGGAGAGAACCGAGTGAGCGAGGGAAGGAGGGAGGAAGGGAGTAGAAGTGTAATTACACCAGTCTGGCAGGCTTATCTGTAGTCCACTCTCTCCTCTTCTCTCATCCCTATGCCCAACCCTGATCAAAGACAAACCTGGATGCAGTTATCTGGGTATGCCTGCCTGGCACCGATGGATCCGCCTCACTCAGGAAACGGGAAGTCAATGACCCCCCCTCATAGTGGTGCTATAGGTATTGTGAGGTTTGATCATCAGTCCAGTGATTACCAGGCTGGTGTTACATGTGTCGGACTCAACTGTGTGATGGACTGATCCGTGACTCATTGATTTAGGGTAAGGGGGAACTATGCATGACTATGGGGGTTATGGGGGGTTATGGTAATTACACACAATCCCAAAACTCACTCAGATTGGGTCAGTGAGGTCCATTCTTCTGCTCAAGGAAACCGATTGTTAGGAAATATATTGGTAAAACAGTATACCAAATAGATTGGTAAAACCATATACCAAATAGATTAGTAAAACAGTATACCAAGTAGATTGGTAAAACAGTATACCAAATAGATTGGTAAAACAGTATACCAAGTAGATTGGTAAAACAGTATACCAAATAGATTGGTAAAACAGTATACCAAATAGATTGGTAAAACAGTATACCAAATAGATTGGTAAAACAGTATACCAAATAGATTGGTAAAACAGTATGTGAAATAGGTCCATAGAGTTGAAAAGGAAGCAGCGTTATTTTCTTACCTCTTCTAGTTGAATTATTCAATACAGCAGCATACCTATTTATAAGTGAACATTATTCTATTTATAAATCCGATTCCACTGGACTTGAAAGCTCTGCAGGGCTTTCTAGGAGGCTTTCCCTGGAGTGGAGTACCAGACCTGAAGCACAGGATGTTGATACATAAAGGTGTTTTTTTCCCACCTCTGATAAGAGAATACATGTATTTTTCATGCGCAGGGGGAGTCTAGTTTAGTCTACTGAAGCAATAAGGCCCGAGGGGGTATGGCATATGGCTAATATACCACGGTTAAAGGGCTGTTCTTACTCACAACGCAATGCAGAGTGCCTGGATTTACAGTCCTTAGCTGTGGTTAATTTGCCTTATACCACAAACCCCCAGAGGTGCCTTATTGCTATTATAAACTGGTTAACAACGTAATTACAACAGTAAACAGGTCATTATATGTCATACCCGTGGTATATTGTCTGTTATAAACTGGGTGGTTTGAGCCCCGAATGCTGATTGGCTGACGGCCAATCAATAAGTGCATTGAGGACATCATCCCCACAGTGACTGTACGTACATACCCCAACCAGAAGCCATGGATTACAGGCAACATCCTCACTGAGCTAAAGGGTAGAGGTGCCGCTTTCAAGGTAGCTTATAAGAAATCCTGCAATGCCCTGCGACGAAACATCAAACAGGCAAAGCATCAATACAGGGCAAAGATTGAATCCTACTACACCGGCTCTGACGCTTGTCTCATGTGGCAGGGCTTGAAAACTATTACAGACTACAAAGGGAAGCACAGCTGCGAGCTGCCCAGTGACACGAGCCTACCAGATGAGCTAAATTACTTCTATGCTCGCTTCGAGGCAAGCAACGCATGAGAGCATCAGCTGTTCTGGAGGACTGTGTGATCACGCTCTCCGTAGCCGACGTGAGTAAGACCTTCAAACAGGTCAACATTCACAAGGCCGCGGGGCCAGACGGATTACCAGGACGTGTGCTCCGGGCATGTGCTGACCAACTGGCAGGTGTCTTCACTGACATTTTCAACATGTCCCTGATTGAGTCTGTAATACCAACATGTTCCAAGTAGACCACCATAGTCCCTGTGCCCAAGAACACAAAGGCAACTTGCCTAAATGACTACAGACCCGTGACACTCACGTCTGTAGCCATGAAGTGCTTTGAAAAGCTGATAATGGCTCACATCAACACCATTATCCCAGAAACCCTAGACCCACTCCAATTTGCATACCGCCCAAACAGATCCACAGATGACGCCATCTCTATTGCACTCCACACTGTCCTTTCCCACCTGGACAAAAGGAACACCAATGTGAGAATGTTATTCATTGACTACAGCTCAGCATTCAACACCATAGTGCCCTCAAAGTTCATCACTAAACTAAGGATCCTGGGACTAAACACCTCCTTCTGCAACTTGATCCTGGACTTCCTTACGGTCCGCCCCCAGGTGGTAAGGGTAGGTAACAACACATCTGCCACGCTGATCCTCAACATGGGGTTCCATAGGGGTGCGTGCTTAGCCCCCTCCTGTACTCCCTGTTCACCCACAACTACTTGGCCAGACACGACTCCAACACAATCATTAAGTTTGCAGACAACACCACAGTGGTAGGCCTGATCACCGACAACGACGTGACAGCCTATAGGGAGGAGGTCAAAGACCTGGTCGTTTGGTGCCAGGACAACAACCTCTCCCTCAACATAACCAAGACTAAGGAGATGATTGTGGACTACAGGAAAACGTTAGCCTCTATATAGCCTCTCTACTGTGTATTTATTTTTATTTTTATTTTATTTCACCTTTATTTAACCAGGTAGGCTAGTTGAGAACAAGTTCTCATTTGCAACTGCGACCTGGCCAAGATAAAAGCATAGCAGTGTGAACAGACAACACAGAGTTACACATGGAATAAACAATTAACAAGTCAATAACACAGTAGAAAAAAAATGGGCAGTCTATATACAATGTGTGCAAAAGGCATGAGGAGGTAGGCGAATAATACAGTTTTGCAGATTAACACTGGAGTGATAAATGATCAGGTCATGTACAGGTAGAGATATTGGTGTGCAAAAGAGCAGAAAAATAAATAAATAAAAACAGTATAAAAAAAGTATGGGAATGAGGTAGGTGAAAATGGGTGGGCTATTTTCCTATAGACTAGTATAGCCTCTCTACTGTATATAGCCTCTCTACTGTATATAGCCTCTCTACTGTATATAGCCTCTTTACTGTATATAGCCTCTCTACTGTATATAACCTCTCTACTGTATATAGCGTCTACTGTATATAGCCTCTCTACTGTATATAGCCTCTTTACTGTATATAGCCTCTCTACTGTATATAGCCTCTTTACTGTATATTGCCTCGCTACTGTATATAATCTCTCTACTGTATATAGCCTCTCTACTATATATAGCCTCTCTACTGTATATAACCTCTCTACTGTATATAGCCTCTCTACTGTATATAGCCTCTCTACTGTATATAGCCTCTCTACTCTATGTAGCCTCTCTACTGTATGTAGCCTCTCTACTGTCTATAGCCTCTCTACTGTATATAGCCTCTCTACTGTATATAGCCTCTCTACTCTATGTAGCCTCTCTACTGTATGTAGCCTCTCTACTGTCTATAGCCTCTCTACTGTATAAAGCCTCTCTACTGTATATAGCCTCTCTACTGTCTATAGCCTCTCTACTGTATATAGCCTCTTTACTGTATATAGCTCTCTACTGTATATAGCCTCTCTACTGTATATAGTCTCTCTACTGTATGTAGCCTCTCTACTGTATAAAGCCTCTCTACTGTATATAGCCTCTCTACTGTATATAGCCTCTCTACTGTCTATAGCCTCTCTACTGTCTATAGCCTTTCTACTGTATATAGCCTCTCTACTGTATATAGCCTCTCTACTGTATATAGCCTCTCTACTGTATAAAGCCTCTCTACTGTATATAGCCTCTCTACTGTATATAACCTCACTACTGTATATAGCCTCTCTACTGTATCTGTATATAACCTCTCTACTGTATATAGCCTCACTACTGTATCTGTATATAGCCTCACTACTGTATCTGTATATAGCCTCTCTACTGTATATAACCTCTCTACTGTATATAACCTCTCTACTGTCTATAGCCTCACTACTGTATCTGTATATAGCCTCTCTACTGTATATAACCTCTCTACTGTATAAAGCCTCTCTACTGTATATAGCCTCTCTACTGTCTATAACCTCTCTACTGTATATAACCTCTACTGTCTATAGCCTCTCTACTGTATATAACCTCTCTACTGTATATAACCTCTACTGTATATAGCCTCTCTACTGTATATAGCCTCTCTACTGTATATAGCCTCTCTACTGTATATAACCTCACTACTGTATATAGCCTCTCTACTGTATCTGTATATAACCTCACTACTGTATATAGCCTCACTACTGTATCTGTATATAGCCTCTCTACTGTATATAACCTCTCTACTGTATATAACCTCTACTGTCTATAGCCTCTCTACTGTATATAACCTCTCTACTGTATATAACCTCTACTGTATATAGCCTCTCTACTGTATATAACCTCTCTACTGTATATAGCCTCTCTACTGTATATAACCTCTCTACTGTATATAACCTCTACTGTCTATAGCCTCTCTACTGTATATAACCTCTCTACTGTATATAACCTCTACTGTATATAGCCTCTCTACTGTATATAACCTCTCTACTGTCTATAGCCTCTCTACTGTATATAGCCTCTCTACTGTATATAGCCTCTCTACTGTCTATAGCCTCTCTACTGTATATAACCTCTCTACTGTATATAACCTCTCTACTGTATATAACCTCTCTACTGTCTATAGCCTCTCTACTGTCTGTAGCCTCTCTACTGTATATAGCCTCTCTACTGTCTATAGCCTCTCTACTGTATATAACCTCTCTACTGTATATAACCTCTCTACTGTATATAACCTCTCTACTGTATATAACCTCTCTACTGTATATAGCCTCTCTACTGTATATAGCCTCTCTACTGTATATAGCCTCTCTACTGTCTATAGCCTCTCTACTGTATATAGCCTCTCTACTGTATATAACCTCTCTACTGTATGTAGCCTCTCTACTGTATATAGTCTCTCTACTGTATATAACCTCTCTACTGTCTATAGCCTCTCTACTGTATCTGTATATAGCCTTCCTAATGTTATTTTCACTGTCTTTTTACTGTTGTTTTTATTTCTTTACTTACCTGTTGTTCACCTAATACCTTTTTCGCACTATTGGTTAGACCCTGTAAGTAAGCATGTCACTGTAAGGTATACTACACCTGTTGTATTCAGCATGTCACTGTAAGGTATACTACACCTGTTGTATTTGGCGCACGTGACAAATACACTTTGATTTGATTTGTATTTGGAAGGCATTCCACTGCGCTTGGCCTCTGAGTGTATTTGGAATGGTACCGTGTCTTGTGAATAAAACCCATAAGCATCTCTCTTTCTCGTGCACTGAAGCAGCTCGTTTACATATACAGTACAAATAAAAGGACAGCGTTTAATTGGAGTCTGTAGAGTATTCTCCTTGAGTCTGCTAATGTAGACCGGGCGGCCAGAGCGTGATGACTAACAAACTGAAACTGGTCTTTGACTTCCCAGAGATAATGTGTTTTTAGTCTATCTATGTTGCTGTGGCAGTGAATGTGGGAACGTAACCCCAAAAAGTTATAGAGGTAGAGACGCAGTAGGTTAGAGGTAGAGACGCAGTAGGTTAGAGGTAGAGACGCAGTAGGTTAGATGTAGAGACGCCGTAAGTAGAGAAGCAGTAGGTTAGAGGTAGAGACGCAGTAGGTTAGAGGTAGAGACGCAGTAGGTTAGATGTAGAGACGCCGTAAGTAGAGAAGCAGTAGGTTAGAGGTAGAGACGCAGTAGGTTAGAGGTAGAGACGCAGTAGGTTAGAGGTGGAGACGCAGTAGGTTAGAGGTGGAGACGCAGTAGGTTAGAGGTGGAGACGCAGTAGGTTAGAGGTAGAGACGCAGTAGGTTAGAGGTAGAGACGCAGTAGGTTAGAGGTAGAGACGCAGTAGGTTAGAGGTGGAGATGCAGTAGGTTAGAGGTAGAGACGCAGTAGGTTAGAGGTAGAGACGCAGTAGGTTAGAGGTAGAGACGCAGTAGGTTAGAGGTAGAGATGCAGTAAGTTAGAAGTAGAGACACAGTAAGTTAGAGGTATAGAGTCAGTAATTTGGGGATAGAGACACAGTAAGTAGAGAAGCAGTAGGTTAGAGGTGGAGATGCAGTAGGTTAGAGGTAGAGACGCAGTAGGTTAGAGGTGGAGATGCAGTAGGTTAGAGGTAGAGACGCAGTAGGTTAGAGGTAGAGACGCAGTAGGTTAGAGGTAGAGATGCAGTAAGTTAGAAGTAGAGACGCAGTAAGTTAGAGGTAGAGATGCAGTAAGTTAGAGGTGGAGAAGCAGTAGGTTAGAGGTAGAGAAGCAGTAAGTTAGATGTAGATGCAGTAGGTTAGAGGTAGAGACGCAGTAGGTTAGAGGTAGAGAAGCAGTAGGTTAGAGGTGGAGACGCAGTAAGTAGAGACGCAGTAGGTTAGAGGTAGAGACGCAGTAGGTTAGAGGTAAAGGTAGAGATAAATGTTCCAGATAGGATGGACACCCCCTCCCACACAACACCCCTCCCCACACACCCCCCAAAACACCCCTCCCCACACACTCCCTCCCACACAACACCCCCTCCCACACAACACCCCCTCCCCACACAACACTCCCTCCCCACACACCCCCTCTCACACAACACTCCCTCCCCACACACCCCCACCACACAACACTCCCTCCCCTCCTCCCACATTCCTCCCCTCCCACACAACACTCCCTCCCCTGCCCCACATTCCTCCCCACTCACACACCCACATCCTTGCATCACACAGTTCTAGTACCTTCAGCAGTAGGTGTGCTGGCTTCAGGTTGTGACGGTAACTGTTTGGATTAAAGCCCCACTGATTGGTTCTGAGGAAGAGGGGTTTGAGGACGTAACCACAGCCACCGTTGTCCTGGAAACGCCCGTTGTTCAGGTCCATGGGCAGGCCCAACGACTGGAAGTTCAGAGCCACTGTAAGAAGAGTCCAGATGACACAATGTCAGCATTGCCACACGGGCACAGACAAGACCAGACAGATTACATTCTCCAGCCCTCCGTCAACCTAGATTAGACCGGGATTGGACTACAAGACACAAATCTAAACATTCAATGTATTTCCTTACAGTTCAACATTACCAAGCACAGCCAGGGGTCTTTGAATATAGTTTGATTTGTTTATATAAAAGTTATAAAAGTTGTGTTTTGTTTTGTGTCAAATAGAATGACAAAGGTGATTCATCTCCTTCTGCCTTCAAGCAATTAAAATTATGTTGTCATCAATCTCAGTCTTACCAAAGAAACAAAGTTGTCATGAAAGGAATACGAAGTGAATGTCTGTGCCATAAATACATTTGATTTTTTTGCAAAGTTTTTTTGTGTGACTATTCTCAAATGTAACGTCAAGTTTCTTTTTTCATAATGAATGAATTGAAGATCGTATTGACTCAAGCTCTCACATTTAAACACAACAAAAGAAAGATTGATCACACCAAGCGGTCCAAAGACCATTACGTTCTAATTTACATTCCAGGAAGTTTTGGTGTGAACATGGAGCTCATTCAAAACGTTTTCTGTCCACCTACCCATCTGTGAGCCCACATTCCAGAACCCCTGAGGGTTGTAGTTGGAGGACAGGGTTCTAGAGGCTGCTGGGTAAATCCTGGTGATGAACACCATGTTGTGCTGGACGAAATCTGGAGCTGAGAGATGAGAACATGTGTTTTTTTGTACATTTCTCTGGATACGACGAGACTGCTATATGAACTAAAATGACACGAGGAGACTAGGAAAGTACATGGTAACTTCATTAGCATCACATGACTAGAAGTTAGGGTCATCATTTGACCTTATCAGATTCGGTGAAGAAGAAGGATAAGCGTTTGTCACAAACTACTGATTAAATTGGTATTACTCGTTCAGGGACAGGGTGTCCTTGCAGCATTATACATAGACTTTGTGCTTTAAAAAAATGCCACATCAAGGAGCCATTATAGCAACAAGAGGCTGATAATGGCTGTTGAGTGAAATCCATCACAACTCATCTGTCACTGCGTCATTCCCCTCCACTCTATCTCCGTAGCACAATGACCTGTTTACTGATTGCGCTTTCAATTCGAATCTCAACAGTCTCTTTTCATTCAAATCTCAATAGACTCGTTTCATTCCAATTCTCAACCGTCTTTTATTCCCCTTTTCACTAACAATATGAATATTAGACACTCAAACTCCTGTTTTTACTGCTGCCTGTGTTCAACACTTGATACATTGCTAGATATTTGCAAATGTGGTTCCCCCCCCTCTCCCCCATGTGCAGTTTGAAACACTAATTTGTTAAGTCTTCCAAGGTACAAAACCTGAGGTCTTGACCAGCTTGTGAGCCTTCTTCTCCCCCAGTGAGGTATTCTCATAGTACTGCTGGTGTTCTCTGGCATGGCTGAAGCTGTGGAACTTCACTGACTTGGTGTAGACCACCAGGTTAGATAGAGACTCCGCAACTACTGCTGCCTTCTTCCTCTTTGAGAGACAGAGAGAGAGAGAGAGAGAGAGAGAGAGAGAGAGAGAGAGAGAGAGAGAGAGAGAGAGAGAGAGAGAGAGAGAGAGAGAGAGAGAGAGAGAGAGATTGAGAGAGAGAGAGAGAGAGAGAGAGATTGCGAGAGAGAGAGAGAGAGAGAGAGAGAGAGAGAAATTGCGAGAGAGAGAACAATAAACACATTAAGGTTGTGACTAGGGTTAGGGTTGAGCTGGCGAGTGGAAATTAAACTCTAGGGTTAGGATTAAGGTTAGGGACAGGACAACCTCACTGACCCTGCTTTAGTGCTAGTGTTTAAAAGGAGATGTACAGGTAAAGTTTATCCGTGTCCTCTAATCTAATATACCAGTGTATAATACCTGATTCATACCTCAATAAGAACCCTGACTTACTTTCTTCCGTTTCAATTTGGAATGGTGCTTTGTTTTGAGATTAGGCTCCTCTTCCTCATCATCATCTTCATCCTCTTCCTCACTGTCTTCCCCCTCTGAGTCTCTCTCCCTCCTGTCCTCTGAGTCTCTCTCCCTCAAGTCCTCTGAGTCTCTCTCCCTCCTGTCCTCTGAGTCTCTCTCCCTCCTGTCCTCTGAGTCTCTCTCCCTCCTGTCCTCTGAGTCTCTCTCCCTCCTGTCCTCTGAGTCTCTCTCCCTCCTGTCCTCTGTCTCTGCCTCACTCTGAGGACTGAGCTTTTTGTTCTTAATCAGGATTTTATATTTCAGCTCCTGTCAACCCAGAGACATAATCCACATATCTGATCTGTCTCGGCGGGAAAGAGACAGTCAAGAAAAACGTTTCACAAAGAAAATGTTTTAAGTTTCCGGGTCCAGTGGCAGGCGTTGATATGCGTAGCTCCTTATTATTGGGAGGGTGTGGGGGGCAGGTATAGATGTGTTTCTAGTGGGAGGATGTGGGGGGCAGGCGTTGATATGCGTAGCTCCTTATTATTGGGAGGATGTGGGGGGGGGCAGGCGTTGATATGCGTAGCTCCTTATTAGTGGGAGGATGTGGGGGGGCAGGCGTTGATATGCGTAGCTCCTTATTATTGGGAGGGTGTGGGGGGGGCAGGTATAGATGTGTTTCTAGTGGGAGGGTGTGGGGGGGCAGGTAGAGATGTGTTTCTAGTGGGAGGATGTGGGGGGCAGGTAGAGATGTGTTTCTAGTGGGAGGATGTGGGGGGCGTTGATATGCGTAGCTCCTTATTATTGGGAGGATGTGGGGGGGGCAGGCGTTGATATGTGTAGCTCCTTATTATTGGGAGGATGTGGGGGGGGGCAGGTGTTGATATGCGTAGCTCCTTATCGTGGCTTTCTTTTGCTGACTATCAATTAATGGACTTGCTTTCTACCGATTGTAAATAGTAAACACCATGTTAAGGTGTGGGACATTCATTGTATGACAAGAAAAAACAAGCAGGTCCATTTCACTTCGGCAGATGGCATAACCTGGCCATCCACAATTCACCTGAAGCTGGAGTCTTATATCTCCCTCACTAGCTTTAAGCATCAGCTGTCAGAGCAGCTTGCCGATCACTGCATCTGTACACAGCCCATCTGTAAATAGCCCACCCAACTACCTCACCCAACTACCTCATCCCCATATTGTTATTGGGAGGGTGTGGGGGGGCAGGTAGAGATGTGTTTCTAGTGGGAGGGTGTGGGGGGGTAGGTAGAGATGTGTTTCTAGTGGGGGGCAGATAGAGATGTGTTTCTAGTGGGAGGGTGTGGGGGGCAGGTAGAGATGTGTTTCTAGTGGGAGGGTGTGGGGGGCAGGTAGAGATGTGTTTCTAGTGGGAGGGTGTGGGGGGCAGGTAGAGATGTGTTTCTAGTGGGAGGGTGTGGGGGGCAGGTAGAGATGTGTTTCTAGTGGGAGGGTGTGGGGGGCAGGTAGAGATGTGTTTCTAGTGGGAGGGTGTGGGGGGGCAGGTAGAGATGTGTTTCTAGTGGGAGGCTGTGGGGGGCAGGTAGAGATGTGTTTCTGGGGTGGAGAGTGTGGGAGGGCAGGTAGAGATGTGTTTCTGGGGTGGAGAGTGTGGGAGGGCAGGTAGAGATGTGTATTGCTTTGCACCCCAGTATCTCTACTTGCACATTCATCTTCTGCATATCTATCACTCCAGTGTTTAATTTCTAAATTGTAATTATTTTGCCACTATGGCCTATTTATTGCCTTACCTCCCTAATCTTACTACATTTCAACACACTGTATATAGACTTTTCTATTGGGTTATGTACATAACCCATCTATAATTTAGCCCATACAACTACCTCTTCCCTTACTGTATTTATTTATTTTACTCCTTTGCACCCCATTATTTTTATTTCTACTTTGCACATTCTTCCACTGCTAATCTACCATTTCAGTGTTTTACTTGCTATATTGTATAAACTTCGCCACCATGGCCTTTTTTTGCCTTTACCTCCTTTATCTCACCTCATTTGCTCACATTGTATATAGACTTATTTTTCTAATGTATTATTGACTGTATGTTTGTTTTACTCCATGTGTAACTCTGTGTCGTTGTATGTGTCGAACTGCTTTGCTTTATCTTGGACAGGTAGCAATTGTAAATTATAACTTGTTCTCAACTGGCCTACCTGGTTAAATAAAGGTGAAATAAAATAAACAAACCTGTGGGACATATAAACCATTTTTCTGATAAATAATTCGGCCAATAGATTAAGAGCTAGTGCTCCTGCAGCTACAGGTGTCTATTTGACTGTTTACATTCTGTTATATTTACTTGTTTCTTTCTTTTTTCTTCATTACCCACCGTAACATCAAGTCTACTAACTAAACTATGAAGGTCTGAAAATGGCTCCTTATTATTGGGAGGGAGTGGGGGGTGGGGGGGGGGCAGGTAGTGATGTGTTTCTAGTGGGAGGGTGTGGGGGGGGGGGGGGGCAGGTAGAGATGTGTTTCTAGTGGGAGGGTGTGGGGGGGGCAGGTAGAGATGTGTTTCTAGTGGGAGGGTATGGGGGGCAGGTTGAGATGTGTTTCTAGTGGGAGGGTGTGGGGGGGGGGCAGGTTGAGATGTGTTTCTAGTGGGAGGGTGTGGGGGGCAGGTAGAGATGTGGTTCTAGTGGGAGGGTGTGGGGGCAGGTAGAGATGTGTTTCTAGTGGGAGGGTGTGGGGGGCAGGTAGAGATGTGTTTCTAGTGGGAGGGTGTGGGGGGGCAGGTAGAGATGTGTTTCTAGTGGGAGGGTATGGGGGGCAGGTAGAGATGTGTTTCTAGTGGGAGGGTGTGGGGGGCAGATAGAGATGTGTTTCTAGTGGGAGGATGTGGGGGGCAGGTAGAGATGTGTTTCTAGTGGGAGGATGTGGGGGGCAGGTAGAGATGTGTTTCTAGTGGGAGGGTGTGGCGGGGGCAGGTAGAGATGTGTTTCTAGTGGGAGGGTGTGGGGGGACAGGTAGAGATGTGTTTCTAGTGGGAGGGTGTGGGGGGCAGGTAGAGATGTGTTTCTAGTGGGAGGGTGTGGGGGGCAGGTAGAGATGTGTTTCTAGTGGGAGGATGTGGGGGGGGGGGGGCAGGTAGAGATGTGTTTCTAGTGGGAGGGTGTGGGGGGCAGGTAGAGATGTGTTTCTAGTGGGAGGGTGTGGGGGGACAGGTAAAGATGTGTTTCTAGTGGGAGGGTGTGGGGGGCAGGTAGAGATGTGTTTCTAGTGGGAGGGTGTGGGGGGGACGTGTTTCTAGTGGGAGGGTGTGGGGGTGCAGGTAGAGATGTGTTTCTAGTGGGAGGGTGTGGGGGCAGGTAGAGATGTGTTTCTAGTGGGAGGGTGTGGGGGGGGGGGGCAGGTAGAGATGTGTTTCTAGTGGGAGGGTGTGGGGGGGGCAGGTAGAGATGTGTTTCTAGTGGGAGGGTGTGGGGGGCAGGTAGTGATGTGTTTCTAATGGGAGGGTGTGGGGGGCAGGTAGAGATGTGTTTCTAGTGGGAGGGTGTGGGGGGCAGGTAGAGATGTGTTTCTAGTGAGAGGGTGTGGGGGGCAGGTAGAGATGTGTTTCTAGTGGGAGGGTGTGGGGGGCAGGTAGAGATGTGTTTCTAGTGGGAGGGTGTGGGGGGGGGGGCAGGTAGAGATGTGTTTCTAGTGGGAGGATGTGGGGGGCAGGTAGTGATGTGTTTCTAGTGGGAGGGTGTGGGGGGGCAGGTAGAGATGTGTTTCTAGTGGGAGGGTGTGGGGGGCAGGTAGAGATGTGTTTATAGTGGGAGGATGTGGGGGGCAGGTAGAGATGTGTTTCTAGTGGGAGGATGTGGGGGGGCAGGTAGAGATGTATTTCTAGTGGGAGGGTGTGGGGGGCAGGTAGAGATGTGTTTCTAGTGGGAGGGTGTGGGGGGGGCAGGTAGAGATGTGTTTCTAGTGGGAGGGTGTGGGGGCAGGTAGAGATGTGTTTCTAGTGGGAGGATGTGGGGGGGGGGGTAGAGATGTATTTCTAGTGGGAGGGTGTGGGGGGCAGATAGAGATGTGTTTCTAGTGGGAGGGTGTGGGGGAGGGGGCAGGTAGAGATGTGTTTCTAGTGGGAGGGTGTGGGGGGGCAGGTAGAGATGTGTTTCTAGTGGGAGGGTGTGGGGGAGGGGGCAGGTAGAGATGTGTTTCTAGTGGGAGGGTGTGGGGGGCAGGTAGAGATGTGTTTCTAGTGGGAGGGTAGGTAGAGATGTGTTTCTAGTGGGAGGGTGTGGGGGGCAGGTGGAGATGTGTTTCTAGTGGGAGGGTGTGGGGGGCAGGTAGAGATGTGTTTCTAGTGGGAGGGTGTGGGGGGATAGGTAGAGATGTGTTTCTAGTGGGGAGGGGGCAGGTAGAGATGTTTTTCTAGTGGGAGGGTGTGGGGGGCAGGTAGAGATGTGTTTCTAGTGGGAGGCTGTGGGGGCAGGTAGAGATGTGTTTCTGGGGTGGAGAGTGTGGGAGGGCAGGTAGAGATGTGTTTCTAGTGGGAGGGTGTGGCGGGGGCAGGTAGAGATGTGTTTCTAGTGGGAGGGTGTGGGGGGGGCAGGTAGAGATGTGTTTCTGGGGTGGAGAGTGTGGGGGGCAGGTAGAGATGTGTTTCTAGTGGGAGGGTGTGGGGGGGGCAGGTGGAGATGTGTTTCTAATGGGAGGGTGTGGGGGGGGGGGGGGCAGGTGGAGATGTGTTTCTAGTGGCGGGGCAGGTAGAGATGTGTTTCTAGTGGGAGGGTGTGGGGGGCAGGTAGAAATGTGTTTCTAGTGGGAGGGTGTGGGGGCCAGGTGGAGATGTGTTTCTAGTGGGAGGGTGTGGGGGGGGGGGGGCAGGTGGAGATGTGTTTCTAGTGGGGGGCAGGTAGAGATGTGTTTCTAGTGGGTGGGCAGGTAGAGATGTGTTTCTATTGGGAGGGTGTGGGGGGGGGGGGGCAGGTAGAGATGTGTTTCTAGTGGGAGGGTGTGGGGGGCAGGTAGAGATGTGTTTCTAGTGCGAGGGTGTGGGGGGCAGGTAGAGATGTGTTTCTAGTGGGAGGGTGTGGGGGGCAGGTAGAGATGTGTTTCTAGTGGGAGGGTGTGGGGGGCAGGTAGAGATGTGTTTCTAGTGGGAGTGTGTGGGGGGCAGGTAGAGATGTGTTTCTAGTGGGAGGGTGTGGGGGGCAGGTAGAGATGTGTTTCTAGTGGGAGGGTGTGGGGGCAGGTAGAGATGTGTTTCTAGTGGGAGGGTGTGGGGGGCAGGTAGAGATGTGTTTCTAGTGGGAGGGTGTGGGGGGGGACAGGTAGAGATGTATTTCTAGTGGGGGGGCAGGTAGAGATGTGTTTCTAGTGGGGGGGCAGGAAAACATCTCACTTTTTTTTTTTAAATAACACCTCACAACACTTCAAGACATAAATATAATTACTTATAATCTATTAAACTTTAGGAAAAACAAATAACTTTAGGAGCAACAGCAAGATAGTGGGTTTAATTCCCAGGACCACCCGTATGTAAAATATATGCACACATGACTGTAAGTCGCTTTGGATAAAAGCATCTGCTAAATAGCATATTATATATTATTATATATTATTAACTTTACTTAATACTGTGGATAAATCTTTCTGCCACGCCCATTGTTGAATGTCTTTGTCAATACAGGGTTTATAATGGTGTCCCATTTTCTTACCAATAGTATTAAGTCAAATATTATGTATAAATCATTGAGTTCATATTGCTCCACACAGTCAGTCAACAACACACACGTAGAGATGGTAGAATGGGAACCAACAGCACCGGATGTTAAATCACTTATATGTTTTAAAATCAAAGTCAATATCACAGAACTCTGGTTTCACTTGATGAGCAGCAATGTGTTGAGAGTTAAGAAACGGTGGTTTGGTATTTTTCAAAAGCCATCTTGGTTCCATAATCATATACAAACAACGGCAGGGCGGAACTGAAAATATATTATATCCTTAAAAGCATCCAGAGCCGAAATCAATACAAATGGGGATAGTGGAATCTTCTCCACCAGTAAATAGCCTCACATACCTTTCACTTAGAATTTGATACCTTTAAAATCCATGTGGTTACTTCTGACAATCCTTCCTCAAACATTCTCAAATCAAATCAAATTTTATTTGTCACATTACACATGGTTATCAGATGTTAATGCGAGTGTAGCGAAATGCTTGTGTTTCTAGTTCCGACAATGCAGTAATAACCAACGAGTGATCTCGCTAACAATTCCAAAACGACTACCTTATACACATAAGTGTAAAGGGATAAAGAATATGTACATAAAGATATATGAATGAGTGATGGTACAGAGCGGCATAGGCAACATGACAGTGCCTTTGAAAATAATTTTACTTTTTCCACATTTTGTTATTTTACAGCCTTATTCAAAGATATATTAAACCGTTTTTTTTACCCCCTCATTAATCTACACACAATACCCCATAATGACATCACAATACCCCATCATGACATCACAATACCCCATAATGACATCACAATACCCCATAATGACATCACAATACCCCACAATGACATCACAATACCCCATCATGACATCACAATACCCCATAATGACATCACAATACCCCATCATGACAAAGCTAAAACAGGTTTTTAGAAATGTTTACATAAGTATTCAGACCCTTTACTCAGTATTTTGTTGAAGCCCGTTTGGCAGAGATTACAGGCTCAAGTATTTTTGGGGTATGAAACACCTGTATTTGGGGAGTTTCTCGCATTCTTCTCTGCAGATCCTCTCAAGCTCTGTCAGGTTGGATGGGGAGCGTCGCTGCACAGCTATTTCCAGGTCTCTCCAGAGATGTTAGATCGGGTTCAAATCCGGGCTCTGGTTGGGTCACTCAAGGACATTCAGAGACTTGTCCTGAAGTCACTCCTGCATTGTTTTGGTTGTGTGCTTAGGGTCGTTGTCCTGTTGGAAGGTGAACCTTCGCCCCAGTCTGAGGTCCTGAGCGCTCTGGAGCAGGTTTTCATCAAGGATCTCTCTGTACTTTGCTCCGTTCATCTTTGCCTCGATCCTGACTAGTCTCCCAGTCCCTGCCACTGAAAAACATCCCCACACCATGTTGCTGCCACCATCATGCTTCACTGTAGGGATGGTGCCAGGCTTCCTCCAGACATGACACTTGGCATTTCGGCCAAAGAGTTCAATCTTGGTTTCATCAGACCAGAGAATCTTGTTTCTCATGGTCTGAGAGTCTTTAGGTGCTTTTGACAAACTCCAAGCGGGCTGTCATGTGCCTTTTACTGAGGAGTGGCTTCCGTGTGGACACTCTACCATAAATGCCTGATTGGTGGAGTGCTCCAGAGATGGTTGTTCTTCTGGAAGGTTCTCCAGGTTCTCCCATCATTTTTGGTAACCTTCCCCAGATCTGTGCCTCAACACTATCCTGTCTCGGAGCTCTACGGACAATTCCTTTGACCTCATGGCTTGGTTTTTACTCTGAAATGCACTGTCAACCATGTGACCTTATTTTGATAGGTGTATGTCTTTCCAAATCATGTCCAATCAATTTCCTTTACCACAGGTGGACTCGAATCAAGTTGAAGAAACATCTCAAGGATGATCAATGGAAACAGGATGCACCTGAGCTCAATTTCGAGTCTCATAGTAAAGGGTCTGAATACTTATGCAAATAAGGCATTTCTGTTTTTTATTTTATTTTATACATTTGCTAAAATATATTTTAAAAAACGTTTTTACTCATTATTCAGTATTGTGTGTAGATTGCTGATGATTTTTTATTAATTTAATGTTTTAGAATATGGCTGTAACGTGACAAAATGTGGAAAAAAGTCAAGCGGTGTGAATACATTCTGAAGGCGCTGTTAATAAGATAATATGGTCTCAGGGGAAGTCGGCCTTGACCCCACTCTCCGAGGGTGAAGAAAACAAAAAAAATCTTGTTCACACACTTGTATACATGTGTGGAACAGGACAAACATAAGCACCTACTAAATTACTATTAGTATTACTATTAGTATTATTACTATTATTACTATTACCATTATTACTATTAGTATTACTATTACTATTAGTATTATAATTACTATTACTATTAGTATTATTACTGTTATTACTATTAGTATTACTATTACTATAAGTATTACTACTGTTATTACTATTAGTATTATTATTATAATTAGTATTACTATTAGTATTACTATTACTATTAGTATTATTACTGTTATTACTAGTAGTATTACTATTACTATAAGTATTACTATTAGTATTATTACTATTAGTATTATAATTATGATTACTATTAGTATTACTATTATTATTACTATTAGTATCACTATTACTATAAGTATTACTATTAGTATTATAATTATTATTGCTATTAGTATTATTATCATTATTACTATTAGTATTATCATTATTATTACTATTAGTATTATTATTAGTATTACTATTAGTATTATTATTAGTATTACTATTAGTATTATAATTATTATTACTATTAGTATTATTATTATTACTATTAGTATTCATATTATTATTACTATTAGTATTATTATTAGTATTACTATTAGTATTATTATTAGTATTACTATTAGTATTATTATTATTATTACTATTAGTATTAGTATTAGTATTATAATTATTATTACTATTGGTATTACTATTAGTATTATTACTGTTATTACTATTATTATTACTATTACTATTATTATTAGTATTAGTATTATAATTATTATTACTATTAGTATTAGTATTATTACTGTTATTACTAGTAGTATTAGTATTATTATTATTAGTATTATAATTATTATTACTATTACTATTAGTATTATAATTACTATTAGTACTATTACTATTAGTATTATAATTATTATTGCTATTAGTATTATTATTATTATTACTATTAGTATTATAATTATTATTACTATTAGTATTATAATTAGTATTACTATTAGTATTAACAATATTATTACTATTAGTATTACTATTAGTATTATAATTATTATTAGTATTACTATTAGTATTATAATTATTATTACTATTAGTATTATAATTATTATTACTATTAGTATTACTATTAGTATTATAATTATTATTGCTATTAGTATTATTATCATTATTACTATTAGTATTATCATTATTATTACTATTAGTATTATAATTATTATTACTATTAGTATTATAATTATTATTACTATTAGTATTATAATTATTATTACTATTAGTATTATTATTATTATTACTATTAGTATTATAATTATTATTACTATTATAATTATTATTACTATTAGTCTTATAATTATTATTACTATTATAATTATTATTACTATTAGTCTTATAATTATTATTACTATTAGTATTATTATTATTATTACTATTAGTATTATAATTATTATTACTATTATAATTATTATTACTATTAGTCTTATAATTATTATTACTATTAGTATTATTATTATTATTACTATTAGTATTATAATTATTATTACTATTAGTATTACTATTCATATTATTATTACTATTAGTATTATAATTATTATTACTATTAGTATTACTATTAGTATTATAATTATTATTACTATTAGTATTACTATTCATATTATTATTACCATTAGTATTACTATTAGTATTATAATTATTATTACTATTAGTATTATTATTTGTATTACTATTAGTATTACCATTAGTATTACTATTAGTATTATAATTATTATTACTACTACTATTACTATTAGTACTATACCATAGAGCAGCTATCATGCAGGCTATATTTCACCTTTCAGTCATTCAGCAGACACTCATCCAGAGCTACTTACAGTTAGATGAGTTAGTTAGATGAGTTAGTTAGTTGAGTTAGTCAGATGAGTTAGTTAGATGAGTTATACTCGTTTTGACTGCATTTCATGTGAGGCAGAGTGATTTAGTAACATGATCATTTGTGTGTAATAATAGTATATACAGTCGTGGCCAAAAGTTTTGAGAATGACACAAATATAAATTTTCACAAAGTCTGCTGCCTCAGTTTGTATGATGGCAATTTGCATATACTCCAGAATGCTATGAACAGTGATCAGATTAATTGAAGTCCCTCTTTGCCATGCAAATGAACTGAATCCCCCCCAAAAACATTTTCACTGCATTCTAGCCCTGGACTAATAATAATAATATAATATATGCACAACAGGACTTAGCTGACATTCTATGTATGGGTAGTCCCGTGATTCTCTCATTAACAACAGGACTAGCTGACATCATGTCAGTGATTCTCTCATTAACACATGTCGGGGGGTTGACGAGAACAAGGCTAGAGATCACTCTGTCATGCTGATTGAGTTCGAATAACAGACTGGAAGCTTCAAAAGGAGGGTGGTGCTTGTAATCATTGTTCTTCCTCTGTCAGCCATGGTTACCTAAAAGGAAACACGTGCCGTCATCATTGCTTTGCACAAAAAGGGCTTCACAGGCAAGGATATTGCTGTCAGTAAGATTGCACCTAAATCAACCATTTATCGGATCATCAAGAACTTCAAGGAGAGCGGTTCAATTGTTGTGAAGAAGGCTTCAGGGCGCCCAAGAAAGTTCAGCAAGCTCCAGGACCGTCTCCTAAAGTTGATTCAGCTGCGGGATCGGGGCACCACCAGTACAGAGCTTGCTCAGGAATGGCAGCAGGCAGGTGTGAGTGCATCTGTACGCACAGTGAGGTGAAGACTTCTGGAGGATGGCTTGGTGTCAAGAAGGGCAGCAAAGAAGCCACTTTTCTCCAGGAAAAACATCAGTGACAGACTGATATTCTGCAAAAGGTACAGGGATTGGACTGCTGAGGACTAGGGTAAAGTAATTTTCTCTGATGAATCCCCGATCCGATTGTTTGGGGCATCCGTAAAGCTTGTCCGGAGAAGACAAGGTGAGCGCTACCATGTCATGCCAACAGTAAAGCATCCTGAGATGCTAACCATTTTTGCCTAAGAACACAGCCATGACTAAAGAATGCTACCAACACATCCTCCGAGAGCAACTTCTCCCAACCATCCTGGAACAGTTTGGTGACGAACAATGCCTTTTCCAGCATGATGGAGCACCTTGTTATAAGGCAAAAGTGATAACTAAGTGGCTCGGGGAACAAAACAATATATATTTTGGGTCCATGACCAGGAAACTCCCCAGACCTTAATCCCATTGAGAACTTGTGGTCAATCCCCAAGAGGCGGGTGGACAAACAAAAACCCGCAAATTCGGACAAACTCCAAGCATTGATTATACAAGAATGGGCTGCCATCAGTCAGAATGTGGCCCAGAAGTTAATTGACAGCATGCCAGGACGGATTGCAAAGGTCTTGAAAAAGAAGGGTCAACACTGCAAATATGGACTCTTTGCATCAACTTCATGTAATTGTCAATAAAAGCATTTGACACTAATGAAATGCTTGTAATTATACTTCAGTATTCCATAGTAACATCTGACAATAATATCTAAAGACACTGAAGCAGCAAACTTTGTGAAAATTTATATTTGTGTCATTCTCAAACATGTTGGCCACGACTGTATTTTGTGACACCACATATGCTAGGACTGGCTTTCCGTACATGACTGTCTGTCACTAGAAGTACGGCTCATCTAAGATCACATGACGACTGAGTGACCGTGTATGAGTAGGGGCTGAGAACTCAATTCAAATCAAGCTCTACACCCATTCAAACTTGTGCCACTTAATTATATTATTAAATATTCCTCAAAAGATGTAAAAATGTATGATTGATATGTACATCAAATCATATTCTCACACAGTCATGTATAATAACCATCTATAACTTGTTTAAATAAATCTATATAACACACACACACATATAAACACGCACAAACACACACAAACATATACACACACATAAACACACACAAACACGCACGCACAAAACACGCACACACATGCAAAACCTCTGTCCTCTAATCAGACAGTCATCACCAGCAAGCAGCCTGTGCCAGTCTCATTCCTACCCTATCAGATAGTCATCACCAGCAAGCAGCCTGTGCCAGTCTCATTCCTACCCTATCAGACAGTCATCACCAGCAAGCAGCCTGTGCCAGTCTCATTCCTACCCTATCAGACAGTCATCACCAGCAGGGTTCAAATAGAGGCAGTCTATTCCACAGATGAACGAACTGCCGGCAGGGGAATGTGAGGAAATCTAAATATGCATCCCAAATGGTACTCTATTCCCTATACAGTGCACTGCTTTAGACCAGAGCCCTATGGTACTCTATTCCCTATATAGTGAACTACTTTAGACCAGGGCCCTATAGAACCCTATTCCCTGTATAGTGCACTACTTTACATTTACATTTACATTTAAGTCATTTAGCAGACACTCTTATCCAGAGCTATACAGTGCACTGCTTTAGACACCAGAGCAAGCCCTATGGTACTCTCATTCCTATATAGACAGTCATCACCAGCACTAGTCTTCCTACCCCAGACAGTCATCATAGAACCCTATTCCCTATATAGTGCAGTCTCATTCCTACCTACTTTAGACCAGAGCCCTATAGAACCCCATTCCCTATTAGTATCAGACTTTCAGACCAGGGCCCTTGAACCCTATTCAAATCAAATCAAATGTATTTATATAGCCCTTCGTACATCAGCTGATATCTCAAAGTGCTGTACAGAAACCCAGCCTAAAACCCCAAACAGCAAACAATGCAGGTGTAAAAGCAATGCAGGTGTATTCCCTATATAGTGCACTACTTTAGACCAGAGCCCTATAGAACCCTATTCCCTATATATGTCACGCCTTGGTCTTAGTGTTTTGTGTTTTCATTGATTGTTTGGTCAGGCCAGGGTGTGACATGGGTTTGTTTTGTTGTATTTAGTATTGGGGTTTTGTAGTTATTGGGATTGCGGCTGAGTAGGGGTGTTGTATGGGCTTGTCTGCCTGAGGCGGTTCTCAATCAGAGTCAGGTGATTCTCGTTGTCTCTGATGGGGAACCGTATTTAGGTAGCCTGGTTTCACTGTGTATTTCGTGGATGATTGTTCCTGTCTCTGTGTTGTTTCACCAGATAGGCTGTAATAGGTTTCACGTTCCGTTTGTTGTTTTTGTATCTATAAGTTATTTCATGTGTCGCTTTTTTCATTAAAGTCATGAGTAACCACCACGCTGCATTTCTGTCCGACTCTCTTTCTACAAACGAAGAACGCCGTTACAATATAGTGCACTACTTTAGACCAGGGCCCTATAGAACCCTATTCCCTATATAGTGCACTACTTTAGACCAGAGCCCTATAGAACCCTATTCCCTATATAGTGCACTACTTTAGACCAGAGCCCTATAGAACCCTATTCCCTATATAGTGCACTACTTTAGACCAGGGTTCCATTTGGGACAACTGAACTATTTAAACGCTGTTCATGCGGTAGACCTTTTCAGACGATCCCATCCATTGATTTCCCCGGATGGAGTGTGAGATTGGACAGCCCAGAGGATCTCATCTAAGGAATTAGATTCAATCAGATCAAACGTTAACCCGGCAAAAAGCAGACACCGGGAAAGGCTGATGTTTTTTGGTGGTGTCGGAGGTGGAACTGAGCTGGAGCCGTCAAATCGATCGCTGTCACGAAGCCATACCCGTCCCCACTCACGTTAGCCGTTCAGAAGGAGAAAGTGTAAGAATACAGAAACTAATATTAGGCTCATTATTATTAAATCATTAAATCATTAATCTAATTAATGAATGTTTCTATCATCTTAACAGAGGTGTAGATCACATCTCACATTTCACTGTTCCAACTTGTGAACAAGGCTGTATGGGATTTCTGTTCACGCGACTCCGTATGATGCCAGGAGCCACTTGTGGATTTGACAGCTCCGACGCAGTTCCGCCTCTGACATCACCAAAACAATCGCCATGTGGTTGTTGCTTAAAGCGGATCTGATTGAATCGAGCACTAAATGTATCTGTCTTCTGTCCTGCAATCTGCAATGAGCCGCGTCATATAAACTCTGTTTCTCTTTCCTCAGTGGAGAAAAAGTCCCTCAGTCAGACCAGGGGCATATATATCTTGTGAGTTCAGGCACAAGCTTACGACACCTTCTACACTTACTGAACAAGTTTCAGTTCCATCTGACAGAGTTCAGCTTTGGCAGAGTTCACAAAGAGAAGGGACATTATTGATCCAGTCCACATAACATCTCCTCTGCCGGAGCTTCAACAACACAAACTGAGCATGGACATTATTGATCCAGTCCACATAACATCTCCTCTGTCGGAGCTTCAACAGTACAAACTCAGCATGGACATTATTGATCCAGTCCACATAACATCTCCTCTGTCGGAGCTTCAACAGCACAAACTGAGAGGCACAATAATGAATGTAATCCAAAAGCTATGTTCTACGTTTAAGTTGTGAAGATGACGTAGCTTGCGGTAGGATCGGTTATGTTCTACGTTTAAGTTGTGAAGATGACGTAGCTTGCGGTATATTCTATGTTTAAGTTGATTTACTAATATTTGAAAATCGGGAATCTTATAACTTCCACTAAGTTTGTAAACAAATGTCAGCTGTTCTAGCTATACTGAGGTATACTGACACTGATGCGGGTGGCAGGTAACCTAGCGATTAAAGAACGTTGAGTCAGTAACTGAAAGGTCACTGGTTTAAATCCCAGAGCCGACTATGTGAAAAATATGTAAAGGTATTTAAACCTAATTGCTCCTGTAAGTCGCTCTGGATAAGAGCGTCTGCTAAATGACTCTAATGTAAATGTACTGTTTACGTTGGGGCTGGGTAGTTGTCCAGGCTGATTGGTGAGGTCCAGGCTGGTGGCCAGCAGTTTTTCCCCCAGGATGGAGGTGAGGTACTGGGCCATGACATCCTGCTGAGTCGGGGTACAGTGATTCTCCAGGGACAGGATCACTGGGTACGGAGACACCTGGCACAGAATAGTCTCTCTCAAGGGTCTGTCATGCCAGCAAGACACAAGACACAAGATAACCATACCAGCAGTGGAGGTCCTGTGTGACTCGGGTTTGGGTTCAATTCACAAAGGAGTCTCACACACACGTTCTAAAAATATAAACACGTTTCCCATTGCCAAGCAACCAGAATCAAAGAGGCCCATCTCCCCTTCAGTGAATAACACCCTCTATTAGTGATAGTAGACAGTGAATTAGAATTTGCAAACAACACACCAAGCAGTACAGTAGAACCCTGAGGCAACGTTCTTGTCATGTATTGTCATATATTGTCATGTCTTGTCCCTGTGCTTTCTCTTCTATTCGTTTCCCCCTGCTGGTCTTATTAGGTTTCTTTCCCTCTCTCTATCCCTCTCTCTCTCTATCGTTCCGTTCCTGCTCCCAGCTGTTCCTCATTCTCCTAACGACCTCGTTTACTCTTTCACACCTGTCCCCTATTTTCTATTTCTCTCTCTGTTTCTGCTTCTGTCCTTGTCGGATCCTTGTTTGCTATTTACTGTGTTCTTGTTCCGTCCTGTCGTGTTTTGCCTATCATCAGATGCTGCGTGTGAGCAGGTGTCTCTGTCAGCTACGGCCCGCGCCTACCCGAAGGGACCTGCAGTCGGTTGCCGCTTATCCTGCAATTCCCCTCTACTACTAGAGGATTTCTGTTATCCCCGTTTGGACATTTCCTGTTAAGGATTGAGGATTATGTTATTTTTGTTTGGACTTAAATAAACTCAGTTTCTGTTAAGTCGCTTTTGGGTCCTCACTCACTTGCATAACAGAAGGATCCGACCAAGAATGGACCCAGCGACTACGGATCCTCGCAACTCAGCCGTCGAGATCCAGGGAGCGATGCTCGGCAGACACGAGCAGGAATTGTCTGCTGCTCGGCATGCCGTTGAGACCCTGGCCGCTCAGGTCTCCGACCTCTCAAGACAGTTTCACAATCTCCGTCTCGATCCACCAGCTACTTCCGGGGCTTCCGAGTCTCCGGAACCCAGAATTAATAACCCACCGTGTTACTCTGGGCAGCCCACTGAATGCCGCTCGTTTCTCACCCAGTGTGATATTGTGTTCTCTCTCCAGCCCAACACATAATCAAGGGGTAGTGCTCGTATCGCCTACGTCATATCTCTCCTTACTGGACGGGCTCGTGAGTGGGGCACGGCAATCTGGGAGGCAAGGGCTGAGTGTACTAACGAGTATCAGAACTTTAAAGAGGAGATGATACAGGTTTTTGATCGTTCAGTTTTTGGGAAGGAGGCTTCCAGGGTCCTGGCTTCCCTATGTCAAGGTGATCGATCCATAACGGATTACTCTATAGAGTTTCGCACTCTTGCTGCCTCCAGTGACTGGAACGAGCCGGCGTTGCTCGCTCGTTTTCTGGAGGGACTCCACGCTGAGGTTATGGATGAGAATCTCTCCCGGGAGGTTCCTTCCAGCGTGGATTCTTTGATTGAACTCGCCATCCGCATAGAACGACGGGTAGATCTTCGTCACCGAGCTCGTGGAAGAGAGCTCGCGTTAACAGTGTCCCCCCTCTCCGCATCACTACCATCTCCCCCCCACTGGCTCAGGTGTTGAGCCCATGCAGCTGGGAGGTATTCGCATCTCGACTAAGGAGAGGGAACGGAGAATCACCAACCGCCTCTGTCTCTATTGCGGTTCTGCTGGACATTTTGTCATTTCATGTCCAGTAAAAGCCAGAGCTCATCAGTAAGCGGAGGGCTACTGGTGAGCGCTACTACTCAGGTCTCTCCATCAAGATCCTGTACTACCTTGTCGGTCCATCTACGCTGGACCGGTTCGGCAGCTTCCTGCAGTGCCTTGATAGACTCTGGGGCTGAGGGCTGTTTTATGGACGAAGCCTGGGCTCGGGAACATGACATTCCTCTCAGACAGTTAGGGGAGCCCACGGCCATGTTCGCCTTGGATGGTAGTCCTCTCCCCAGTATATTATGTGAAACACTACCTTTAACCCTCACAGTATCTGGTAACCATAGTGAGACCATTTCTTTTTTGATTTTTCGTTCACCCTTTACACCTGTTGTTTTGGGTCATCCCTGGCTAGTGTGTCATAATCCTTCTATTAATTGGTCTAGTAATTCTATCCTATCCTGGAACGTTTCTTGTCATGTGAAATGTTTAATGTCTGCTATTCCTCCTGTTTCTTCTGTCCCCTCTTCACAGGAGGAACCTGGTGATTTGACAGGGGTGCCGGAGGAATATCATGATCTGCGCACGGTCTTCAGTCGGTCCAGAGCCACCTCCCTTCCTCCTCACCGGTCGTATGATTGTAGTATTGATCTCCTTCCGGGGACCACTCCCCCCCGGGGTAGACTATACTCTCTGTCGGCTCCCGAACGTAAAGCTCTCGAAGATTATCTGTCTGTTGCTCTCGACGCCGGTACCGTTGTGCCTTCTTCCTCTCCCGCCGGAGCGGGGGTTTTTTTGTTAAGAAAAAGGACGGTACCCTGCGCCCCTGCGTGGATTATCGAGGGCTGAATGACATAACGGTTAAGAATTGTTATCCGCTTCCCCTTATGTCATCAGCCTTCGAGATTCTGCAGGGAGCCAGGTTCTTTACTAAGTTGGACCTTCGTAACGCTTACCATCTCGTGCGCATCAGGGAGGGGGACGAGTGGAAAACGGCGTTTAACACTCCGTTAGGGCATTTTGAATACCGGGTTCTGCCGTTCGGTCTCGCTAATGCTCCAGCTGTCTTTCAGGCATTAGTGAATGATGTACTGAGAGACATGCTGAACATCTTTGTTTTCGTTTACCTTGACGATATCCTGATTTTTTCACCGTCACTCCAGATTCATGTTCAGCACGTTCGACGTGTTCTCCAGCGCCTTTTAGAGAATTGTCTTTATGTGAAGGCTGAGAAGTGCACTTTTCATGTCTCCTCCGTCACATTTCTCGGTTCTGTTATTTCCGCTGAAGGCATTCAGATGGATCCCGCTAAGGTCCATGCTGTCAGCGATTGGCCCGCCCCTAAGTCACGTGTCGAGTTGCAGCGCTTTCTCGGTTTCGCGAATTTCTATCGGCGTTTCATTCGTAATTTCGGTCAAGTGGCAGCTCCTCTCACAGCTCTTACTTCTGTCAAGACGTGCTTTAAGTGGTCCGTTTCCGCCCAGTGAGCTTTTGATCTCCTCCAGAAGCGTTTTTACATCCGCTCCTATCCTTGTTACTCCTGACATCACTAAACAATTTATTGTTGAGGTTGACGCGTCAGAGGTGGGCGTGGGAGCCATTCTGTCCCAGCGCTCCCATTCTGACGATAAGGTCCATCCTTGCGCGTATTTTTCTCATCGCCTGTCGCCGTCGGAACGTAACTATGATGTGGGAAACCGCGAACTGCTCGCCATCCGCTTAGCCCTAGGCGAATGGCGACAGAGTTGGAGGGGGCGACCGTTCCTTTTTGTCGTTTGGACTGACCATAAGAACCTTGAGTACATCCGTTCTGCCAAACGACTCAATGCGCGTCAGGCTCGTTGGGCGTTGTTTTTCGCTCGTTTCGAGTTCGTGATTTCTTATCGTCCGGGCACTAAGAACACCAAGCCTGATGCTTTATCCCGTCTCTTCAGTTCTTCTGTAGCCTCTACCGACCCCGAGGGGATTCTCCCTGTGGGGCGTGTTGTCGGGTTGACTGTCTGGGGAATTGAGAGACAGGTAAAGCAAGCACTCACTCACACTCCGTCGCCGCGCGCTTGTCCTAGTAACCTTCTTTTCGTTCCCGTTTCTACTCGTCTGGCCGTTCTTCAGTGGGCTCACTCTGCCAAGTTAGCTGGCCACCCCGGTGTTCGGGGTACGCTTGCTTCTATTCGCCAGCGGTTTTGGTGGCCTACTCAGGAGCGTGACACGCGCCGTTTCGTGGCTGCTTGTTCGGACTGCGCGCAGACTAAGTCAGGTAACTCTCCTCCTGCCGGTCGTCTCAGACCGCTTTCCATTCCCTCTCGACCATGGTCTCACATCGCCTTAGACTTTATTACCGGTCTGCCTTCGTCAGCGGGGAAGACTGTTATTCTAACGGTTGTCGATAGGTTCTCTAAGGCGGCTCATTTTATTCCCCTCGCTAAGCTTCCGCTAAAGAGACGGCACAAATCATCATTGAGAATGTGTTCAGAATTCAAGGCCTTCCGTTAGACGCCGTTTCGGACAGAGGTCCGCAATTCACGTCTCAGTTTTGGAGGGAGTTTTGTCGTTTGATTGGGGCTTCCGTCAGTCTCTCTTCCGGTTTTCATCCCCAGTCTAACGGTCAAGCAGAACGGGCCAATCAGACTATTGGTCGCATCTTACGCAGTCTTTCTTTTTGAAACCCTGCATCTTGGGCAGAACAGCTCCCCTGGGCAGAGTACTCTCACAACTCGCTTCCTTCGTCTGCGACCGGGCTATCTCCTTTTCAGAGTAGCCTTGGGTACCAGCCCCCTCTGTTCTCGTCCCAGCTCGCCGAGTCCAGCGTTCCCTCCGCTCAGGCTTTTGTCCAACGTTGTGAGCGCACCTGGAAGAGGGTCAGGTCTGCACTTTGCCGTTATAGGGCGCAGACTGTGAGAGCCGCTAATAAGCGTAGGACTAAGAGTCCTAGGTATTGTCGCGGTCAGAGAGTATGGCTCTCCACTCGTAACCTTCCCCTTACGACAGCTTCTCGCATGTTGACCCCGCGGTTCATTGGTCCGTTCCGTATTTCTCAGGTCGTTAATCCTGTCGCAGTGCGACTTCTTCTTCCGCGACATCTTCGTCGCGTCCACCCAGTCTTCCATGTCTCCTGTGTCAAGCCTTTTCTTCGCGCCCCCGTTCGTCTTCCCCCCCCAGTCCTTGTCGAGGGCGCACCTATCTACAGGGTCCGGAAGATTATGGACATGCGTTCTCGGGGACGTGGTCACCAGTACTTAGTGGATTGGGAGGGGTACGGTCCTGAGGAGAGGAGTTGGGTTCCATCTCGGGACGTGCTGGACCGTTCGTTGATCGATGATTTCCTCCGTTGCCGCCAGGGTTCCTCCTCGAGTGCGCCAGGAGGCGCTCGGTGAGTGGGGGGGTACTGTCATGTATTGTCATATATTGTCATGTCTTGTCCCTGTGCTTTCTCTTCTATTCGTTTCCCCCTGCTGGTCTTATTAGGTTTCTTTCCCTCTCTCTATCCCTCTCTCTCTCTATCGTTCCGTTCCTGCTCCCAGCTGTTCCTCATTCTCCTAACGACCTCGTTTACTCTTTCACACCTGTCCCCTATTTTGCCCTCTGATTAAGTCTCTATTTCTCTCTCTGTTTCTGCTTCTGTCCTTGTCGGATCCTTGTTTGCTGTTTACTGTGTTCTTGTTCCGTCCTGTCGTGTTTTGCCTATCATCAGATGCTGCGTGTGAGCAAGTGTCTCTGTCAGCTACGGCCCGCGCCTACCCGAAGGGACCTGCAGTCGGTTGCCGCTTATCCTGCAATTCCCCTCTACTACTAGAGGATTTCTGTTATCCCCGTTTGGACATTTCCTGTTAAGGATTGAGGATTATGTTATTTTTGTTTGGACTTAAATAAACTCAGTTTCTGTTAA
>NC_060173.1:8034233-8074233 GCF_021184085.1 Oncorhynchus gorbuscha
CTGATTCCATTACCCTCCTAGACAACACTATGGGACTTATATCAACGTAAGTGGAGATGTCCTAAAAATTTACACAGTTCTTTATCTATGGTGTGGTCCTACCTCAAAGGCATGCTGCTCCACGGTAGTGATGACGTCCTTGAACAGGATCTTGCTGGTCAGAGTGTGACCATGGTAGACTATAGGCTCTGCACTAGGACCATCCCAGCAGTCAATCTCCAGACAACGACAACCTCTCCTCAGCGCACTGAGGACACACCGAGAGAGAGATGGATGGACACATAAGGAACACAAGATGATTACTAGGAGGAGGACTGAGGACATCTGTAGTTTACCAGCGACATACAGAGAACAAATGATAAAGTCGAAAATAGACCCAAACCTTATTTCTTTTATAGTATATCACTCACGCTGTTTTACAGGACATGAAAGTTAATTCTGCAGACCGGTCTAAAAAATTATGTTTTCAATTATAATTTGATTTCTATTTTGCGTTATTCAGTACCAAAACGTTAAATAATTAATGAGTTAATAACCATCATATCAAAATGTGTGGCCATATAAAAGCACAGAAACTAAAAGGAGGATTTCCTTCAGACGCACCAGCTCCCATCTGCACAGACTGAACGTATAGCAATAGTGGTTTGATTCATTGTTGGTCTTTATGTTCTTTATGCTCCTGATTCAGTTCTCCCTTTCCACCCTTTGCTCACCTGGCGGCTAGACAGAGAGTCCAGTCACCTCCCCTCCCCAGTTACCTGGCGGCTAGACAGAGAGTCCAGTCACCTCCCCTCCCCAGTTACCTGGCGGCTAGACACAGAGTCCAGTCACCTCCCCTCCCCAGTTACCTGGCGGCTAGACACAGAGTCCAGTCACCTCCCCTCCCCAGTCCCCAGTTACCTGTTACCTGGCGGCTAGACAGAGAGTCACCTGGCGGCTAGACACAGAGTCCAGTCACCTCCCCTCCCCAGTTACCTGGCGGCTAGACACAGAGTCCAGTCACCTCCCCTCCCCAGTCACCTGGCGGCTAGACACAGAGTCCAGTCACCTCCCCTCCCCAGTCACCTGGCGGCTAGACACAGAGTCCAGTCACCTCCCTCCCCAGTCACCTGGCGGCTCCAGTCACAGAGTCCAGTCACCTCCCCCCCAGTCCCCAGTTACCTGGCGGCTAGACACAGAGTCCAGTCACCTCCCCTCCCCAGTTACCTGGTCACGGCTAGACACAGAGTCCAGTCACCTCCCCTCCCCAGTCACCTGGCGGCTAGACACAGAGTCCAGTCACCTCCCCTCCCCAGTTACCTGGCGGCTAGACACAGAGTCCAGTCACCTCCCCTCCCCAGTTACCTGGCGGCTAGACAGAGAGTCCAGTCACCTCCCCTCCCCAGTTACCTGGCGGCTAGACACAGAGTCCAGTCACCTCCCCTCCCCAGTCACCTGGCGGCTAGACACAGAGTCCAGTCACCTCCCCTCCCCAGTCCCAGTCACCTGGCCTGGCTAGACAGAGAGTCCAGTCACCTCCCCTCCCCAGTTACCTGGCGGCTAGACACAGAGTCCAGTCACCTCCCCTCCCCAGTCACCTGGCGGCTAGACACAGAGTCCAGTCACCTCCCTCCCTAGTCACCTGTTACCTGCGGCTAGACAGAGAGTCCAGTCACCTCCCCTCCCCAGTTACCTGGCGGCTAGACAGAGATTCCAGTCACCTCCCCTCCCCAGTTACCTGGCGGCTAGACACAGAGTCCAGTCACCTCCCCTCCCCAGTCACCTGGCGGCTAGACACAGAGTCCAGTCACCTCCCCTCCCCAGTCACCTGGCGGCTAGACACAGAGTCCAGTCACCTCCCCTCCCTAGTCACCTGGCGGCTAGACACAAAGTCCAGTCACCTCCCCTCCCTAGTCACCTGGCGGCTCCCCTCCCCAGTCACAGAGTCCAGTCACCTCCCCTCCCCAGTCACCTGGCAGCTAGACAGAGAGTCCAGTCACCTCCCCTCCCCAGTTACCTGGCGGCTAGACACAGAGTCCAGTCACCTCCCCTCCCCAGTCACCTGGCGGCTAGACAGAGAGTCCAGTCACCTCCCCTCCCCAGTCACCTCCTCTCCCCAGTCACCTCCTCCTCTGTCACCTCCCCTCCCCAGTCATCTCCCCTCCCCAGTCACCTCCCCTCCCCAGTCAACTCCCCCCCAGGTTATCTCCCCTCCCCAGTCATCTCCCCCCCCCCGTCACCTCCCCTCCCCAGTCCACTCCACTCCCCTGTCATCTCCCCTCCCCAGTCACCTCCCCTTTAATTAGCTGAGTGAACCAGGCCCCCCATCACGGCCCCCATCAGGCCTCCCCACCAGACCTCCCCTCCCAGTCACCTCCCCTTTAATTAGCTGAATGAACCAGGCCTCCCCACCAGACCTCCCCTCCTAAGTCACCTCCCCTCCCCAGTCACTTCCCCAGTCTCCCTAGTCACCTCCCCATTCATTAGCTGAGTGAACCAGGCCCCCCATCAGGCTTACCCACCAGACCTCCCCTCCTAAGTCAACTCCCCTCCCCAGTCACCTCCCCTCCCTAGTCACCTCCCCATTCATTAGCTGAGTGAACCAGGTCCCCCATCACGGCCCCCCATCAGGCCTCCCCACCAGACCTCCCCTCCTAAGTCAACTCCCCTCCCCAGTCACCTCCCCTCCCCAGTCACCTCCCCTCCCCTGTCATCTCCCCCTCCCCAGTCACCTCCCTCCCCAGTCACCTCCCTCCTCTGTCACCTCCCCTCCATAGTCACCTCCCCTCCCCAGTCATCTCCCCTCCATAGTCACCTCCGCTCCCCATTCACCTCCCTCGCCCGTCATCTCCCCTCCCCAGTCATCTCCCCTCCCCAGTCACCTCCCTCCCCAGTCATCTCCCCTCCCCGTCACCTCCCCTCCACAGTCACCTCCCCTCCCCAGTCACCTCCCCTCCCCAGTCACCTCCCCTCCTCTGTCACCTCCCCTCCCCAGTCACCTCCCCTCCCCAGTCATCTCCCCTCCCCAGTCACTCCAGAGGAGGGGAGGAGACTGGCACCCCCATCAGGCCTCCCCACCAGACCTCCCCTCCCAGTCATCTCCCCTTTAATTAGCTGAGTGAACCAGGCCCCCCATCACGGCCCCCATCAGGCCTCCCCACCAGACCTCCCCTCCCAGTCACCTCCCCTTTAATTAGCTGAATGAACCAGGCCTCCCCACCAGACCTCCCCTCCTAAGTCACCTCCCCTCCCCAGTCACTTCCCCTCCCTAGTCACCTCCCCATTCATTAGCTGAGTGAACCAGGCCCCCCCATCAGGCTTCCCCACCAGCCCTCCCCTCCTAAGTCAACTCCCCTCCCCAGTCACCTCCCCTCCCTAGTCACCTCCCCATTCATTAGCTGAGTGAACCAGGTCCCCCATCACGGCCCCCATCAGGGCTCCCCACCAGACCTCCCCTCCTAAGTCACCTCCCCTCCCCAGTCACATCCCCATTCATTAGCTGAGTGAACCAGGACCCCCCATCAGGCCCTCCCACCAGACCTCCTCCCCAGTCACTCAATTAGAGGGCTTTACTACAGTCTATTACAGACCAGGCCTCCCCACCAGACACCCTCCCATCCCAAATGGCACCTCCCCTCCCCAGTGCACTTCCCCTAAGACCAGAACTCCCCATTCAAAAGTAGTGCACCCCCCCCATATAGGCTTCCCCAGGGTGCCCTCCTAAGTCAACTCCCCTCCCCATCACCTCCCTCCCTTCAGACAGGCTGTGAACCAGTACCCCATATATTATAGACAGGGGAAAGACAGTATATTACAGCAGAGAGTGAACCAGGACCCCCAGAGGAGAGAGACCTCCTCCCCAGACTCAGATTAGAGAGCTTTAGAGAGTCTATTAGAGAGAGTGGGAGAGAGAAATGGCAGAGAGAGAGAGAGAGAGAGAGTACTCTACTGGTCTCAGAGGACCAATAATGGCCTAGTTCTGCTGCCATCAGCCCCTTTCTCACTCAGTTCACCTCCTTTTTGTCCTTTAGTTAGCGGATGGAGAGGCTGCATTACTGAATATGAAGGAGAGACTAAGTGAGCAGACACTGCGGTTTGAGAGGGTTTAAACTGAGAGAGCAGACACTGCGGTTTGAGAGGAGAGGGTTTAAACTGAGAGAGTAGACACTGCAGTCTGAGGACCAATAATGGCCTAGTTTAAACTGAGAGAGCAGACACTGCGGTTTGAGAGGAGAGGGTTTAAACTGAGAGAGTAGACACTGCAGTCTGAGAGGGTTTAAACTGAGAGAGCAGACACTGCGGTTTGAGAGGAGAGGGTTTAAACTGAGAGAGTAGACACTGCAGTCTGAGAGGGTTTAAACTGAGAGAGCAGACACTGCAGTTTGAGAGGTGTTACAACTTCTAAAGATGGTGAGTGGAGGAGTCAAGCGCAGACAGCAGGTAATTGTAACGGTTCTCTTGGTGTGAAGGAGAGTCGGACCAAAATGCAGCGTGTAGATTGCGAACCATGTTTTAATAAACAAACGTAACACAAATCTAAATACAAACACTACAAAAAACAATAAACGTAACGAAAACCAAAACAGCCAATACTTGTGTAAACTAACACATAGACAGGAACAAGGACACTAAGGACACTCACCCATGACAAACTCAAAGAATATGGCTGCCTAAATATGCTTCCCAATCAGAGACAACGATAAACACCTGCCTCTGATTGAGAACCACTCCAGACAGCCACAGACTTTGCTAGAGCACCCCACTAGCTATAATCCCAATATGGCCTGACCCAAAACATGAAGATAAACACAAAATAGTTTGACCAGGGCATGACAGAACCCCCCCCCCCCCCCCTAAGGTGCGGACTCCCGAATGCACCTCAAAACAATAGGGAGGGTCCGGGTGGGCGTCTGTCCATGGTGGCGGCTCCGGCGCGGGACGTGGACCCCACTCAGTCAATGTCTTAGTCCCCTCTCCTCGCGTCCCTGGATAGTCCACCCTCACCGCCGACCTTGGCCTTGTAGTCCTCACCCAGAACCCCACTGGACTGAAGAGCAGATCGGGACTGAAGGGCAGCTCGGGACTGAGGGGAAGCTCGGGAGTGAGAGAAAGCTCGGGAGTGAGAGAAAGCTCGGGAATGAGAGGAAGCTCGGGAGTGAGAGGAAGCTCGGGAGTGAGAGGAAGCTCGGGAGTGAGAGGAAGCTCGGGAGTGAGAGGAAGCTCAGGAGTGAGAGGAAGCTCAGGAGTGAGGGGAAGCTCAGGCAGGTAGATAGCTCTACCAGATCCTGGCTGACTGGCGGATCTGGCGGATCCTGGCTGACTGGCGGATCCTGGCCGACTGGCAGATCCTGGCCGACTGGCAGATCTGGCAGATCCCGGCTGACTGGCGGATCTGGAAGAGTCTGGTTGACTGGCGGATCTGGAAGAGTCTGGTTGACTGGCGGATCTGGAAGAGTCTGGTTGACTGGCGGATCTGGAAGAGTCTGGTTGACTGGCATATCTGGAAGAGTCTGGTTGACTGGCATATCTGGAAGAGTCTGGTTGACTGGCATATCTGGAAGAGTCTGGTTGACTGGCGGATCCTGGCAGACTGAAAGATCTGGCTGTTCCATGCTGACTGGCGGCTCTGGCTGCTCCACGCTGACTGGCGGCTCTGGCTGCTCCATGTAGGCTGACAGCTCTGGCGGCTTCTTACAGACTAGCAGCTCTGGCGGCTCCGTGCAGACTGGCAGCTCCTTGCAGACTGACAGCTCCTTGCAGACTGGCAGCTCCTTGCAGACTGGCAGCTCCTTGCAGACTGACATCTCTGGCTGCTCCATGCAGACTGACAGCTCTGACTGCTCCATGCAGGCTGGCAGCTCTGGCTGCTCCATGCAGGCTGGCAGCTCTGACTGCTCCATGCAGGCTGGCAGCTCTGGCTGCGCTGAACAGACGGGAGACTCCGACAGCGCAGGAGAGGAGAAAGGCTCCGACAGCGCTGGAGAGGCGGGAGACTCCGACAGCGCAGGAGAGGCGAGGCGCACTGTAGGCCTGATGCGTGGTGCTGGCACTGGTGGTACTGAACCGAGGACACACACAGGAAGCCTGGTGCGGGGAGCTGCTACTGGAGGGCTGGGGTGCGGAGGTGGTACTGGATAGACCGGACCGTGCAGGCGCACTGGAGCGCTTGAGCACCGAGCCCGTCCAACCTTACCTGGTTGAATACTCTCGGTCGACCTGCCAGTGTGGCGAGGTGGAATAGCCCGCACTGGGCTATGCAGGCGAACCGGAGACACCGAGCGCAAGGCTGGTGCCATGTAAGCCGGACCAAGGAGACGCACTGGGGACCAGATGCGTAGAGCCGGCTTCATGGCATTTGGCTCGACGCTCAATCTAGCCCGGCCGATACGCTGAGCTGGAATATACCGCACCGGGCTATGCACCCGCACTGGGGACACCGTGCGCACCACTGCATAACATGGTGCCTGCCCGGTCTATCTAGCCCCACAGGAAGTTAGCGTAGGTCTCCTACCTAGCGTAGCCCTACTCCCTGTGAGCCTCCCCCCAATACATTTTTGGGGCTGACTCTCGAGCTTCCATCCGCTACGCCGTGCTGCCTCCTCATACCTGCGCCTCTCAGCTTTCGTCGCCTCCAGTTCTTCCTTGGGGCGGCGATATTCTCCAGGCTGAGCCCAGGGTCCTTTACCGTCCAGTTCGTCCTCCCATGTCCATTTCTCCAGGTAGTGCAGCCTCTCCCACTGCAGCTGCTGCTGCTCCTGTTGCTGCTGCCTCTGTTGCCTCTCCTGTGGCTCCTGCCTGTTGACACGCTGCTTGGTCCGTTTGTGGTGGGTGATTCTGTAACGGTTCTCTTGGTGTGAAGGAGAGTCGGACCAAAATGCAGCGTGTAGATTGCGATCCATGTTTTAATAAACAAACGTAACACGAATCTAAATACAAACACTACAAAAAACAATAAACTTAACAAAAACCGAAACAGCCAATACTTGTGTACACTAACACATAGACAGGAACAAGGACACTAAGGACAATCACCCACGACAAGCTCAAAGAATATCTCTGCCTAAATATGCTTCCCAATCAGAGACAACGATAAACACCTGCCTCTGATTGAGAACCACTCCAGACAGCCATAGACTTTGCTAGATCACCCCACTAGCTACAATCCCAATATATACACACCACATACAAAAACCCATGCCACACCCTGGCCTGACCCCATACATGAAGATAAACACAAAATACTTCGACCAGGGCGTGACAGTAATTCAGTACATGGATATTTTATTCCATAGACTGTGGAACCACGACATGCAAAACACCAGGGCGCATGAAACAACACATACCAAAATACAACGGACTAAAAACTGTCCGGAAAAATACTGATTACACTCATACACCAGATAACAGGAACCAAGCCCGCACAAATACCCAGCGGGCCTAGTGCCCTTAAATAGCCTACAAACAGACACTAACTCAAAACAGGTGTCCCCATTTAACCCAATAAACAGAAACAAACTGAAAGGGAATCGATGGCAGCTAGTAGGCCGGCGACGACGACCGCAGAGCGCCGCCCGAACAGGAAGAGACACCATCTTCGGCGAGATTCGTGACAAGAGGGTTTAAAATGAGAGAGCAGACACTGAGGTTTGAGAGACGAGGGTTTAAAATGAGAGAACAGACACTGAGGTTTGAGAGGAGAGGGTTTAAACTGAGAGAGCAGTCACTATGGTTTGAGAGAAGAGGGTTTAAACTGAGAGAGCAGTCACTATGGTTTGAGAGGAGAGGGTTTAAACTGAGAGAACAGACACTATGGTTTGAGAGGAGAGGGTTTAAACTGAGAGAACAGACACTACGGTTTGAGAGGAGGGTTTAAACTGAGAGAGCAGACACTATGGTTTGAAAGGAGAGGGTTTAAACTGAGAGAGCAGTCACTGCGGTTTGAGAGGAGAGGGTTTAAACTGAGAGAGCAGACACTACGGTTTGAGAGGGTTTAAACTGAGAGAGCAGACACTGCGGTTTGAGAGGGATTAAACTGAGAGAACAGACACTGCGGTCTGCGTCAATTGTCCCTGAATTTCTAAGCAAACAGCTGGGTTTCTCTATAGAATTGTTACGGGGGCTGGCTTGCTGGGGCTCTCTCGTGCCGTCCTGGGGGGGGATGCGTCACCTGGGTGGGTTGATTCACTGTTGTGGGCTCTCGGAGATCTTTATGGGCTAGGATGGTAAGTTGGTGGTTGAAGATTTCCCTCTAGTGGTGTGGGGGCTGTGCTTTGGCAAAGTGGGTGGGGTTATATCCTTCCTGTTTGGCCCTGTCCGGTGTCTCGGATGGGGCCACAGTGTCTCCTGAGGAGAGGGTTTAAACTGAGAGAGCAGACACTGCGGTTTGAGAGGGTTTAAACTGAGAGAACAGACACTACGGTTTGAGAGGGTTTAAACTGAGAGAGCAGACACTGCGGTTTGAGAGGGTTTAAACTGAACAGACACTGCGGTTTGAGAGGAAAGGGTTTAAACTGAGAGAACAGACACTGCGGTTTGAGAGGAGAGGGTTTAAACTGAGAGAGCAGACACTGCGGTTTGAGAGGGTTTAAACGGAGAGAACAGACACTACGGTTTGAGAGGGTTTAAACTGAGAGAGCAGACACTGCGGTTTGAGAGGGTTTAAACTGAGAGAACAGACACTGCGGTTTGAGAGGAGAGGGTTTAAACTGAGAGAGCAGACACTGCGGTTTTACATGACATAGGTAGTGTAATTACCTGACATAGGCAGTTGTAATGACCTGACATAGGCAGTTGTAATGAGCTGACATAGGCAGTGTTATTACCTGACATAGGTAGTGTTATTACCTGACATAGGAAGTTGTAATTACCTGACACAGGCAGTTGTAATGACCTGACATAAGTAGTGTTATTACCTGACACAGGCTGTTGTAATGAGCTGACATAGGCAGTGTTATTACCTGACATAGGCAGTGTTATTACCTGACATAGGTAGTGTTATTACCTGACATAGGAAGTTGTAATGACCTGACATAGGCAGTTGTAATGACCTGACACAGGCAGTTGTAATGACCTGACATAAGTAGTGTTATTACCTGACATAAGTAGTGTTATTACCTGACATGGGTAGTGTTATTACCTGACATAGGTAGTGTTATTACCTGACATAGGTAGTGTTATTTCCTGACATAGGTAGTGTTACTACCTGACATAGGTAGTGTTATTACCTGACATAGGTAGTGTTATTACCTGACATAGGTAGTGTTATTACCTGACATAGGAAGTTGTAATGACCTGACATAGGAAGTGTTATTACCTGACATAGGTAGTGTTATTACCTGACATAGGTAGTGTTATTACCTGACATAGGTAGTGTTACTACCTGACATAGGAAGTTTAATTACCTGACATAGGCGTCCAGGGTGCTCTTGCCGACCAGCTGGTCCCCAGTGAGGTAGGTGTTGTGAGAAGACGAGATGAAGTAGTGACACAGAGGCTGGTCCATATCCTGGTACACAGACGTGTGTATCTGGTCAAACACACTACAGTCTTTAGACTCCATGTATCTGTAGAATCCCTCGAATGTCATGCTTCTGTTCTCTCTAGCTGCCAGGGATACGCAGAGTTCGGGTTAAAAACCCTCAGCAAAAAAACAATCACTCGGTTGGATGTACTACTTTACTTGCATATGTACCTTGAGGACGTGAAGAGAGAAGGAAGTATTTGGATGGTAAAAATCTGTCCTTCTGCCCCTGAACAAGGCAGTTAACCCCTTGTTCCCCATTGGCTGTCATTGTAAATAATAATTTATTCTTAACTGACTTGTCTAGTTAAATAAAGGTTCAAAATACATTTAAAAAATGTGACAATTGAGAAAGTGTCTTGTTGTGCTAGTCCACTGATGAGCTTGACTGTCTTCATTTTACTTCCTGTTTTCGTCATGTCAGACTGATGCCTCTGTACCTGTAGCAGAGCATTTGTCTGATGAGCTTGACTGTCATGGTTTTATGTCCTGTCTCGTCAGGTCAGACGGATGCCTCTATGCCTGTTGCAGCATGGCATTTCTATGGTGCTGTTTGTATAGCGGCAGGGGATGCTAAATAGACTTGTGTCCGTTCTAATCTGAAACAAGTGGCCTCATCACGTGACTCAGCTAAGGCTAACAAAATGCCTGGTAGGGGTACAGTCATACATACCTACTGTACAGTCGTGGCCAAAAGTTTTGAGAATGACACAAATATTAATTTTCACAAAGTCTGCTGCCTCAGTTTGTATGATGACAATTTGCATATACTCCAGAATGTTATGAAGAGTGATCAGATGAATTGCAATTAATTGTAAAGTCCCTCTTTGCCATGCTCTTGAACTGAATCCCCCCCAAAAAAACATTTCCACTGCATTTCAGCCCTGCCACAAAAGGACCAGCTGAAATCATGTCAGTGATTCTCTCGTTAACACATGTGGGGGGGTTGACGAGGACAAGGCTGGAGATCACTCTGTCATGCTGATTGAGTTCGAATAACAGACTGGAAGCTTCAAAAGGAGGGTGGTGCTTGGAAACATTGTTCTTCCTCTGTCAACCATGGTTACCTGCAAGGAAACACACGCCGTCATCATTGCATTGCACAATAAGGGCTTCACAGGCAAGGATATTGCTGCCAGTAAGATTGCACCTAAATCAACCATTTATCGGATCATCAAGAACTTCAAGGAGAGCGGTTCAATTGTTGTGAAGAAGGCTTCAGGGTGCCCAAGAAAGTCCAGCAAGCGCCAGGACCGTCTCCTAAAGTTGATTCAGCTGCGGGATCGGGGCACCACCGGTACAGAACTTGCTCAGGAATGGCAGCAGGCAGGTGTGAGTGCATCTGCACGCACAGTGAGGTGAAGACTTTTGGAGGATGGCTTGGTGTCAAGAAGGGCAGCAAAGAAGCCACTTCTCTCCAGGAAAAACATAAGGGACAGACTGATATTCTGCAAAAGGTACAGGGATTGGACTGCTGAGGACTGGGGTAAAGTTCACTGATGAATCCCCTTTCTGATTGTTTGGGGCATGTGGAAAAAAGCTTGTCCGGAGAAGACAAGGTGAGCGCTACCATCAGTCCTGTCATGCCAACAGTAAAGCATCCTGATACCATTCATGTGTGGGGTTGCTTCTCAGCCAAGGGAGTGGGCTCACTCACAATTTTGCCTAAAGAATGGTACCAACACATCCTCCGGTAGCAACTTCTCCCAACCATCCAGGAACAGTTGGTGACAAAAAATGCCTTTTCCAGCATGATGGAGCAGCTTGCCATAAGGCAAAAGTGATAACTAAGTGGCTTGGGAAACAAAACATCGATACTTTGGGTCCATGGCCAGGAAACTCCCCAGACATTAATCCCATTGAGAACTTGTGGTCAATCCTCAAGAGGTGGGTGAACAAACAAAAACCCACAAATTCTGACAAACTCCAAGCATTGATTATGCAAGAATGGGCTGCCATCAGTCAGAATGTGGCCCAGAAGTTAATTGACAGCATGCCAGGGCTGATTGCAGAGGTCTTGAACCAGAAGGGTCAACACTGCAAATATTGATTCTTTATATCAACTTCATGTAATTGTCAATAAAAGCCTTTGACACTTATGAAATGCTTATAATTATACTTCAGTATTCCATAGTAACATCTGACAATAATATCTAAAGACACTGAAGCAGCAGACTTTGTGAAAATGTATATTTGTGTCATTCTCAAACCTTTTGGCCACGACTGTAACAATAAAAATGAAAATAAGTGAACAAGGAAACCTAATTAATTGTGCATCATGATAGAACAGAACTGTACCAAGTCCCACCTCATCCCCTTTCACTCACCTGTCTCCTCAATCTCATATCTGTCAATCAAGCCCTCCGCTGTCTCCTGATTGGCTGCTGCCTCCATCTGCTCCATGTGTAGGAACCTGAGGAGAGCGGAGGCGGCCAGAGTATTCCTTCCAGAGGAGTAGCACTGGTAGATGTTCTGGATCTCTGACCTTCTGGAGGTGGAGGCCTTGTTCTTCTTCATTGTCCGCCAGCCAGCAGAGTCCTCAAGCCCCCCGACCCAGGTCTCACCCTGGCCCCTGTGGAAACAAACCTGTTTGTTTTCATCCTCAATGGTTTTTCATTTGTGGTATTGTTGTATTTGCGTGGATGAGGTAAGTTTTTTAAAATTGTAAAATAAAATGCAATCATCCTTTAAGACACAGTCCCCAGGAACCCACTGGGACATAGAAGAAGGGATCATGGTATATCGTTTATAATAGTTTACAGTTTATAATAGTTTACAGTTTATAATAGTTTACAGTTTATAATAGTTTCCAGTTTATAATAGTTTACAGTTTATAATAGTTTACCGTTTATAATAGTTTACAGTTTATAATACTTTATAGTTTATAATAGTTTATAATAGTTTTCAGTTTATAATAGTTTAAAGTTTATAATAGTTTACAGTTTATAATAGTTTCCATTTTATAATAGTTTACAGTTTATAATAGTTTACAGTTTATAATAGTTTACAGTTTATAATAGTTTACAGTTTATAATAGTTTACAGTTTATAATAGTTTACAGTTTATAATAGTTTACAGTTTATAATAGTTTACAGTTTATAATAGTTTACAGTTTATAATAGTTTATAATAGTTTTCAGTTTATAATAGTTTACAGTTTATAATAGTTTTCAGTTTATAATAGTTTACAGTTTATAATAGTTTACAGTTTATAATAGTTTCCAGTTTATAATAGTTTACAGTTTATAATTTATAATAGTTTACAGTTTATAATAGTTTACAGTTTATAATAGTTTATAATAGTTTTCAGTTTATAATAGTTTACAGTTTATAATAGTTTACAGTTTATAATAGTTTACAGTTTATAATAGTTTATAATAGTTTACAGTTTATAATAGTTTACAGTTTATAATAGTTTATAATAGTTTACAGTTTATAATAGTTTACAGTTTATAATGTTTACAGTTTATAATAGTTTATAATAGTTTTCAGTTTATAATAGTTTACACTTTATAATAGTTTACACTTTATAATACTCATACTGTAGTTGACATAATCCTAGACCCTAAGGCTTTATCAAAGTCTGATGACAACTAATATACTGTGTCTCTGTTTTATGGAAACGCTTGAATGCTCACAGGGAATGGCATTGAGTGGAATGGCATTGAGTGGAATGGCATTGAGTGGAATGGCATTGAGTGGAATGGCATTGAGTGGAATGGCATTGAGTGGAATGGCATTGTTCGCAGCACTGACTGTGACAAATAGACATCTATACTGCTTCAAAGGAACATGAAAACAGACAGGTGCCTCTATCAATCCCACTGACCGCAAAGTGGCACTCTTTTTCTATGATATGGACCTGAAAATGTAACGCTGTGTGCACCAATCAAATGTAGGCTGACTGTTAATAGTACACACGGATTGGCTGTAATGAAGTGTCACACTTCCAGGTGCAGATGTAACATGTACCTGAGCTGAGTGCTACACCAGGGTGTTATTTTTCTGTCCTCCGCTGACTCAGAAGAGGGGGATGACAGGGAATCGAGGGTGCTCGTTCTCAGAGAGGAAGGCTCCCATCTCTTTCTCTTTCCTCAGACATGCAGCGGAGAACAGCCTGTGTGATTATTCCTATCTGCCTCTCTCTCTCTCTCTCTCTCTCTCTCTCTCTCTCTCTCTCTCTCTCTCTCTCTCTCTCTCTCTCTCCTCCCTCTCTCTCTCTCTCTCTCTATCTCTCTCTCTCTCTCTCTCTCTCTCTCTCTCTCTCTGCCTCTCTCTCTCTCTCTCTCTCTCTCTCTCTCTCTCTCTCTCTCTCTCTCTCTCTCTCTCTCTCTCTCTCTCTCTCTCTCTCAACCCTTCAACATTTCAAACACATGCCTTACATACTGTTGTCTCAGCTCAGTGTGTGCTGTTCAGTGTGCCAGCATTGCCTCTGTAGTCTCCCACTGAGGATGTCATCGCCTCTGTGTGCTAAAGGTCTACAAACCCGCCAGCACTGACAATCGTGTCGTTCACTTTTCACAACTGTGTATTTCACCACAGTTCCCCTGTTTTATGTCTCTACATGACAAGTAGTATCTACTGTTGTGAAAGTATGGTTAGTAGTATCTACTGTTGTGAAAGTATGGTTAGTAGTATCTACTGTTGTGAAAGTATGGTTAGTAGTATCTACTGTTGTGAAAGTATGGTTAGTAGTATCTACTGTTGTGAAAGTATGGTTAGTAGTATCTACTGTTGTGAAAGTATGGTTAGTAGTATCTACTGTTGTGAAAGTATGGTTAGTAGTATCTACTGTTGTGAAAGTATGGTTAGTAGTATCTACTGTTGTGAAAGTATGGTTAGTAGTATCTACTGTTGTGAAAGTATGGTTAGTAGTATCTACTGTTGTGAAAATATGGTTAGTAGTATCTACTGTTGTGAAAGTATGGTTAGTAGTATCTACTGTTGTGAAAGTATGGTTAGTAGTATCTACTGTTGTGAAAGTATGGTTAGTAGTATCTACTGTTGTGAAAATATGGTTAGTAGTATCTACTGTTGTGAAAGTATGGTTAGTAGTATCTACTGTTGTGAAAGTATGGTTAGTAGTATCTACTGTTGTGAAAGTATGGTTAGAGATAACAGACAGTACAACCTACCTTATGCTGATTCCTTTGGTTCGGTAGCATGAACCACACCCAGAAAACGACTCAACTAAGAAAGCAATGGAACACTAAGGGAATGGAATGTGTGGAACTGTTGCTGCCTGGTGCTTGAGACATGTGTTCCAATTCTACGCTCTTCATTGTGATGTAAAAGAACACCACGTTCCATTACAATAGTTGTCGATGTCACAATGGGGGCTGTCATCTCTCTTCTTTCACAGAGATCAGAGACACTTTTCCTTGATGGCTTCCAATAGTTTGGATTTCTCTGAACTTTCTGAACAAACTCATTAAATCAACTTTCGTTTTTAGTGCATGACACAAAACCACTCCCAACTTGTGTTTTCCCCTTCCCCATTGTGCGTAAGTAATGTTTGGACAGAGCTTATTAAACACACTAGACTAACCCACACTAGACTAACCCACACTAGACTAACCCACACTAGACTAACCCACACTAGACTAGCCTTGTGGAGAGCCACACCCTTTTTGTGGAGGTGTGGATGGGTCACTGAACTGGTCTCATATGATAGACATCCCATCATACCATATGTAGATCACCCATCAAGCATATCTGTCACGCCTTGGTCAATATGTTTTGTGTTTTCGTTATATATTTTGGTCAGGCCAGGGTGTGACATGGGTTTATGTGTTGGGTTCGTATTGGGGTTTTATTAGCATTGGGATTGTGTATGATTAGAGGGGTGTCTAGTTAGGCTTGGCTGCCTGAGGCGGTTCTCAATTGGAGTCAGGTGATTCTCGTTGTCTCGGATTGGGAACCGTATTTAGGTAGCCTGAGTTCACTTTGTAATTCGTGGGTGATTGTACCTGTCTCTGTGTTGTAGTCACCAGATAGGCTGTAATTAGTTTCACGTTCCGTTCTGTTGTTTTCGTATTTCAGTTATTTCATGTACCGTCTTTCTTTCATTAAAGTCATGAGTAACCTACACGCTGCATTTCGGTCCGACTCTCTTCAAACAACAGACGAAACGCCGTTACAATATCAAACATATTGAAACCACATGTTTGACTACGTTCTGTTTATCAAAATAAAATAAAATTTTATTGATCACATACACATGGTTAGCAGATGTTATTGGTCACATACACATGGTTAGCAGATGTTATTGGTCACATACACATGGTTAGCAGATGTTATTGGTCACATACACCTGGTTAGCAGATGTTATTGGTCACATACACATTGTTAGCAGATATTATTGGTCACATACACATTGTTAGCTGTCACGACTTCTGCCGAAGTCGTTGCCTCTCCTTGTTCGGGCGGTGCTCGGCGTTCAACGTCACCGGTCTTCTAGCCATCATTGATCCTTTTTTCATTTTCCATTGGTTTTGTCTTCCCACACACCTGTTTTCAATCCCATTCATTACTTGTTGTGTATTTAACCCTCTGTTTCCCCTCTTGTCTTTGTCAGAGATTGTTTTGTTGTCAGTGTAGTGTAATTGTTTGTATAGGTGCGCGTCGGGTCTTCGTACCCATGTTTTGTTTGTACATTTATTGTTATGGAACTTTATTAAAAGACTCCATATTTAAACCCCATTTGACTCTCCTGCGCCTGACTTCCCTGCCACCTATTACACCTATGCCTGACATTAGCAGATGTTATTGATCACATACACATGGTTAGCAGATGTTATTGGTCACATACACATGGTTAGCAGATGTTATTGGTCACATACACATGGTTAGCAGATGTTATTGGTCACATACACATGGTTAGCAGATGTTATTGGTCACATACACATGGTTAGCAGATGTTATTGGTCACATACACATGGTTAGCAGATGTTATTGGTCACATACACATGGTTAGCAGATGTTATTGGTCACATACACATGGTTAGCAGATGTTATTGGTCACATACACATGGTTAGCAGATGTTATTGGTCACATACACATGGTTAGCAGATGTTATTGGTCACATACACATGGTTAGCAGATGTTATTGGTCACATACACATGGTTAGCAGATGTTATTGGTCACATACACATGGTTAGCAGATGTTATTGGTCACATACACATGGTTAGCAGATGTTATTGGTCACATACACATGGTTAGCAGATGTTATTGATCACATACACATGGTTAGCAGATGTTATTGGTTAGCAGATGTTATTGGTCACATACACATGGTTAGCAGATGTTATTGGTCACATACACATGGTTAGCAGATGTTATTGGTCACATACACATGGTTAGCAGATGTTATTGGTCACATACACATGGTTAGCAGATGTTATTGGTCACATACACATGGTTAGCAGATGTTATTGGTCACATACACATGGTTAGCAGATGTTATTGGTCACATACACATGGTTAGCAGATGTTATTGGTCACATACACACGGTTAGCAGATGTTATTGGTCACATACACATGGTTAGCAGATGTTATTGGTCACATACACATGGTTAGCAGATGTTATTGGTCACATACACATGGTTAGCAGATGTTATTGGTCACATACACATGGTTAGCAGATGTTAATGCGAGTGTAGCGAAATGCTTCTGGCTTCTAGTTCCGACAATGCAGTAATATCTAACAAGCAATCTAACAAATTCACAACAACTACCTTATATATTATTCCATTCCATCCATTGCAATGAGCCCATCCTCCCATAGCTGCTCCCACCAGCCGTCTCTGGTGCACATTCACAGCATGTTGATGAATAGTGAGTGAAATGGAAGGCACATTTCTGGTTGTTTCAGCTCCAGCATTTCTTCATAGAGCTCAGACATGGATTCCCCTGCTCCTATGATTCAACTAGCAGTGCACAACACTGGTCATAGCCTAGTCCCAGTCCTAGTCCCAGTCCTAGTCCTAGTCCCAGTCCTAGTCCCACTCCCAGTCCTACTCCCAGTCCTAGTCCCAGTCTTAGTCCCAGTCCTACTCCCAGTCCCAGTCCTACTCACAGTCCTAGTCCCAGTCCTAGTCCCAGTCCTAGTCCCAGTCCTACTCCCAGTCCTACTCTCAGTCCCAGTCCTACTCCCAGTCCCAGTCCTACTCCCAGTCCTAATTCCAGTCCCAGTCCCAGTCCCAGTCCTAGTCCCAGTCCTACTCCCATTCCTAGTTCCAGTCCCAGTCCCAGTCCTAGTCCCAGTCCTACTCCCAGTCCCAGTCCCAGTCCCAGTCCTACTCCCAGTCCCAGTCCTATTTCCAGTCCCAGTGTGGCACAGTTAGTGTGAGTCCCAAATGGCACCCAATTCCCTATATAGTGCCCCACTGCAGACCAGAGCCCTATTCCCTATATAGTGCATTACTTTTGAGGTCAATGTGGGGAATCGTTTTAATATAATATTTTAAAGAGCAGGTTGACATTTATTGTCATGAATCTTGCCCTGGAGGCATCTCTGCAGAGTGGTCACAAGCTGGCATAGTCACAAAGTCATAAAATCAAATTAAACCTACCTGTTACAGTTCTGAGGCATAAAACCAAGGAAACAGATCAGGTGTTCCTGTAAAATAGGAGAAATAATGAGACAAATTTGGCTTGTGTTATGAAATCTTCTCTCAGTCGAATTTCATTTTCAAAAAAAAAATATATATATATATATGAGGTGCAACAGGGTCAATTATATTACTTCACATTTTCATGAATTCATCAATATCCGTACAAAAATAACTATCGTAAAAAAATAAAAAGTACATTCCGACCTTTCGCTATTCCATATTCACTCCCTTAAACCAATACAACTGATGGTGGAACAAACTCCCTCACGACGCCAGGACAGCGGAGTCAATCACCACCTTCCGGAGACACCTGAAACCCCACCTCTTTAAGGAATACCTAGGATAGGATAAGTAATCCCTCTCACCCCCCCCCTTAAGTTTTAGATGCACTATTGTAAAGTGACTGTTCCACTGGATGTCATAAGGTGAATGCACCAATTTGTAAGTCGCTCTGGATAAGAGCGTCTGCTAAATGACTTAAATGTAAATGTAAATGATGCTATTGCTATCCAATAGGAACAGTGCAAATTACATACCTAGTGTGTTAAACCACCAGTGACAACCCGTCATTCAGGGCAGGTGGGGCAGTTTTTGTTTTGGGGGGTGTGGGGGTTTGCTTCTTTTGCATGTTATTTTGGCATTAATATGTGTCACATATCAGTTTGCAAACAATGTAAGAAAGGAAATACATATCATTGAGTTAATAAAGCCTCCATACAAACATGGTCTGTCTTTTGTTTTCTTGAGTAAGGCAGCTCCAATATGCAGGTGTTTCAGCCCGGCTCAGTGCTTTCTGTGGTGGCGGGGCAAGCCAGCAGAAAATACGGAGTGTCGCGCCGTGATTGGCTCAGTGTTCTGTCAATCATGGGGAGTAGTGCTAGAAATTTCAAGCCCCTTCGGTGCTGCCATAGAGTTTACATTAGAAGGGCCCATCCAAGAAGGCTCATGGTCATTGGCCACAGATAAAATGACGTCAAATCACGTTATATGTAGAGAAAGCTTTGATTGGACCGATCATGTCAACCTCATGCTTTCAAAATCTTAAGTTATATTGACTACGTCTGTCCTAGCGTGCTCATTAATGTCTTCAATCAAAATGACGGATGGCCTCTTATCCATTCGTTGTCCCATTCTGCCATAGTTTGTACATCTCAATTGTCAGTAGAAAACACATTTGTTGAAGTAAGTCTTTTAAAGGCAGTAAAAGAGGCTGAATAAACTGTTTCGCTGCCAGACAAGGCTCCGCTGATAACCAGGTGTAGCAGTGGTAAGGTGTTGGGACTCTGCTGTCGGGACAGCTTTATGTCGGCACTAACAGTTTGTGGGCACCATTTGTCACCTTTATAGTGCAATTCATGTATTGTTTAGAGTTGCGTTGTGTAGTGACTTTGCTGTCATGAATCCCACATGTTTTTTTATCCCCCACCAAGATTTACATGCTATAATCACCAATGAAAACCACCAATCTGTATCTTTGTCCAACACATCCCAAAAGATTACCCGCTATAGAAGTGTAATTAAACATGCTACTCAAAGCTCGGGGGTTTGTGGTATATTGGTCATTATAAACTGGGTGGTTCGAGCTCTGAATGCTGATTGGTTGACAGCCGTGGTATATCAGACAGTATACCTCAGGTATGACAAAATATGTATTTGTACATGCTCTGATTACATTGGTAACCCGTTTATATAAACGCAATAAGGTTTTGTGATATATGGCCAATATACCACGGCAAGGGCTGTATCCAGGCACTCCGCATTGCGTCGTGCCTAAAGAACAGCCCTTAGCCGTGGTATAAACTACACTCCCTCAGGCCTTATTGCTTAAATATTTCACGGCTAACGGCTGTTCTTTCGCGTCGTGCCTCAAATTTAGTTTGCATCGGTTGAATGAAGAAGTGAGGTCACGATCACTGTGAAAAGGTCACCAACCATCCGATCTACTGGCGCCATCTAGTGGTAGCAACACATTTCAGTGCATGTCAATGCAGAACGCTTGGAGGACTGGCGCCATCTAGTGGTAGCAACACATTTCAGTGCATGTCAATGCAGAACGCTTGGAGGACTGGCGCCACCTAGTGGTACCAACACATTTCAGTGCAATTCAATGCAGAACGCTTGGAGGACTGGCGCCACCTAGTGGTACCAACACATTTCAGTGCATGTCAATGCAGAACGCTTGGAGGACTGGCGCCACCTAGTGGTACCAACACATTTCAGTGCAATGCAATGCAGAACGCTTGGAGGACTGGCGCCACCTAGTGGTACCAACACATTGCAGTGCATGTCAATGCAGAACGCTTAGAGGACTGTCAAATAAAGAAGAGTCATAGTTATGACTCAAAATAATAAAATCATTCTTTCAAATCAAGATCAATAATCACAAAATTGTGACCATACATTTTGTGTGCATCACATAACCCTAACTTTTAACACTAACCTTAACTACACTGCCTACCATCATGCCAAACCCTAACGTTTAAATTAAGACCAAAGAAATATTATTTTCGTTTTCATTTATTATTACAATAGAGCCAATTTTGACTTTGCAGCTGGCGCATCTAGCGGGTATCGAAATTACAAGATTAATGACGATAAACGTCAACCTGCTTTTAAAGATGAGAGGAAATTGCCCTCATTCATCAAATAAAATCAAATATGAAGTCATTCATTTCTTCAGGCTTATGGAGGTTCCCTATAAAAACTGGATAAGTAAATTACTAAACATGTACAGTGGCCCATTTTACTATACTACACACCACATTATACTATACTGTACTATAGTATACTATATTATATTATACAATACTTTGATATGCTATACTATACTTCACTATACTACACTGTACTATATTATACCATACTATATTATACTATACTTTACGATAGTATACTTTGTTATACCATACAATAATTTACTATACTATATTATGCTTTGCTATACTGTATTATACTATTCTATACAATATTATACTATATTATACTATGCTATACGATACTTTACGATACTATACTATACTTTATTATAGCATACAATACTTTACTATGCTATACTGTACTCTACTATATTATATTATACTATATTATACTATTCTATACTACGATATACCACATTATACTATACCCTACTACACTATACTATATTATACTTTACTATGCTATATTATACTTCACTCTACTTTGTTATGCCATACTTTACTTTACCATACTACCATACTTTACTATAGGTAAGCTTTATCACCAGACTAGAGACTGAGCTGTCTGGAAGCACAAAAGTTAGACAGTCCTATACTATACTATACCCTACTACACTATATCATATTTTATTATACTATACTGTATTATATTATACTATGTTATACTATCCTATACTATACTATACTATACTTCATTATACTATACACTGTACTATATTATACTATGCTATACTTTACTAGATTATACTATACCATATTATACCATACTATACTCAAATCAAATCAAATGTATTTATAAAGCCCTTCGTACATCAACTGATATCTCAAAGTGCTGTACAGAAACCCAGCCTAAAACCCCAAACAGCAAGCAATGCAGGTGTAGAAGCACGGTGGCTAACAAAAACTCCCTATACACATACACATACACATACACATACACATACACATACACATACACATACACATACATATACATGGAATACATATATATATATATTCCACCTTTATTTAACCAGGTAGGCTAGTTGAGAACACCTTTATTTAACCAGGTAGGCTAGTTGAGAACACCTTTATTTAACCAGTTAGGCTAGTTGAGAACACCTTTATTTAACCAGGTAGGCCAGTTGAGAACACCTTTATTTAACCAGGTAGGCTAGTTGAGAACACCTGTATTTAACCAGGTAGGCTAGTTGAGAACACCTTTATTTAACCAGGTAGGCTAGTTGAGAACACCTTTATTTAACCAGGTAGGCTAGTTGAGAACAAGTTCTCATTTGCAACTGCGACCTGGCGACATATTATACTATACTGTACTATAATTTAAACTATACTATACAATATTATACAATTTCATACTATACTATATTATACTAAACTATACTTTGCTATACTATACTGTACTATATTATACTATACTTTATTACACTATACTATATTATACTATTCTATAATATAACACATTATACTTTACAATACTATAGTATACTATACTTTACTGTGCTATACTATACTTCACTATACTATACTTTGTTATACTATACTATATTTTACTATATTGTACTAGATTATACTATACTTTACTATACTATGTTATACTATTCTTTATTATACCATACTATACGTTACTATGCTATACTATATGTGTGTGGGGGGGGGTGCATAGCATTGCTGGATAAAAGGTCTTCATGAATATAGAGCATGTTTAGATACATGTATATGACTTGTCTCCTCTCCTGCTCTCAGATTTACAATCAGGAGACACCAAAAAACGCTCAGACATAGCAAGGATATTGTCTAGTTGTCGAGAAGGTGTGTGTGTGTGTGTGTGTGTGTGTGTGTGTGTGTGTGTGTGTGTGTGTGTGTGTGTGTGTGTGTGTGTGTGTGTGTGTGTGTGTGTGTGTGTGTGTGTGTGTGTGTGTGTGTGTGTGTGTGTGTGTGTGTGTGTGTGTTTGTGTGCGTGTGCGTGTGCGTGTGCGTGTGCGCGTGCGCGTGTGCGTGTGTGTGTGTGTTGGGCTATACAACACTGGATGGGGAATGCCAGCATGTCAACACCTCACTGTCCTGTTGGGAATCAGAGGCTATGTACAACAGAAGGGCACGTAAGGATACAGACGAAGCCTAATGATGACAAAGTGCCAGAGTTAATGTGCCAGATTAAAGAGGGGAGCCATATAAATGACGCAATTAAGTGAAAATTTATATATTTTAGACGTGCAATACTTTTCTTATCTGTTTAATGGCCTGACGGTGAAAATATTGGAGCGAGAGATGAGACTGTAGAATATATATTAAATAGTGGTACTGATGACTATCAATGATTTTGATGTAAAAGTGGATGCTGAAATGTAACTAATATACTCACATGTGAATCCTATGCATCAGTTCCAATGCATCAGTTTCTATGCATCAGACACCTCCCTCTGCAACTGGATCCTGGACTTCCTGACGGGCCGCCCCCAGGTGGTGAGGGTAGGTAACAGCATGTCCGCCACACTGATCCTCAACACGGGGGCCCCTCAGGGGTGCGTGCTCAGTCCCCTCCTGTACTCCTTGTTCACTCATGACTGCACGGCCAGGCACGACTCCAACACCATCATTAAGCTGTGGACAAAACAACAGTGGTAGGCTTGATCACCGACAACGACGCGACAGGGAGGAGGTCAGAGACCTGGCCGTGTGGTGCCAGGATAACAAGCTCTCCTTCAACATGATCAAAGGACATGATTGTTGACTACAGGATTAAGAGGACTGAACATAAGAGAAAATTCCACAAAATATTAATCAAAGCTGCTTCTCTATCAAATCCATTGGAGTCACTGACTGTAGTTACAACAGCACATCCACATCCATAATTATCTCTGACTGTAACATCCATGTAGTTACAACAACACATGATTGGGGACTACAGGAAAAGGAGGACCGAACACGCCCCCATTCTCATTGACGGGGCTGCAGTGGAGCAGGTTGAGAGCTTCAAGTTCCTTGGTGTCCACATCACCAACAAACTGACATGGTCCAAGCACACCAAGACAGTCGTGAAGAAGGCACGACAAAACCTATTCACCCTCAGACTGAAAAGATTTGCCATGGGTCCTCAGATCCTCAAAAGGTTCTACAGCTGCACCATCGAGAGCATCCTGACTTGTTGCATCACTGCCTGGAATGGCAACTCCGACCGCAAGGCAATACAGAGGGTAGTGAGAACGGCCCAGTACATCACCTGGGCCAAGCTTCCTGCCATCCAGGACCTCTATACAAGGCGGTGTCAGAAGAAAACCCTAAAAATTGTCAAAGACTCCAGCCACCCTAGTCATAGTGTTCTCTCTGCTACCGCACGGCAAGCGGTACCGGAGTGCCAAGTCCAGGTCCAAGAGGCTTCTAAACAGCTTCTACCACCCCCCCCCAAGCCATAAGACTCCTGAACATCTAGTCAAATGGCTACCCAGACTATTCACATTGACCCCCTCACCTCTCCACACCACTGCCACTCTCTGTTGTCATCTATGCATAGTCACTTTAATTAACTCTACCTACATGTACATACTACCTCTAACCAGTGGCCCCACACATGGACTCTGTGTCGGTACATCCCTGCATATAGTTGTTATTTCACTGCTGCTCTTTAATTACTTGTTACTTTTATCTGTTATTATTACTATGTTGATTTATTTTTTAAACTGAATTGTTGGTTTTAGGGGCTTCGTAAGTCAGCATTTCACAGTAAGGTTGTATTCGGTGCATGTGACTAATAACATTTGATTGGATTTTATCCGTTTCTATGCATCAGATTCAATTCAAATCAATTCAAAGGGCTTTATTGGCACGGGAAACATATGTGAACATTGCCAAAGCAAGTGAGGTAGATTATATACAAAAGTGAAATAAACAATAAAAATGAACAGTAAACATTTAACATACAGAAGTTTCAAAGGAATAAAAGACATTACAAATGTCATATTATGTATATATACAGCGTTGTAACGATGTACACATGGTTAATGTACAAAAGGGAAAATAAATAAGCATAAATATGGGTTGTATTTACAATGGTGTTTGTTCTTCACTGGTTGACCTTTTCTTGTGGCAACAAGTTACATATCTTGCTGCTGTGATGTCACACTGTGGTATTTCACCCAGTAGATAAGGGAGTTTATCAAAATCTGGTTTGTTTTCAAATTCTTTGTGGATCTGTGTAATCTGAGAGAAATATGTGTCTCTAATATGGTCATACATTTGGCAGGAGGTTAGGAAGTGCAGCTCAGTTTTCACCTCATTTTGTGGGCAGTGAGCACATAGCCTGTCTTCTCTTGAGAGTCAGGTCTGCCTTCAGCGGCCTTTCTCAATAGCAAGGCTATGCTCACTGAGTCTGTACATAGTCAAAGCTTTGCATCAGATTCTATGTATCAGTTTCTAAGCATCAGATTCTATGCATCAGATTCTATGCATCAGATTCTATGCATCAGTTTCTATGCATCAGATTCTATGCATCAGATTCTATGCATCAGATTCTATGCATCAGATTCTATGCATCAGATTCTAAGCATCAGATCCAATGCATCAGATTCTATGCATCAGATTCTATGCATCAGATTCTATGCATCAGATTCTATGCATCAGATTCTATGCATCAGATTCTATGCATCAGATTCTATGCATCAGATTCTATGCATCAGTTTCTATGCATCAGATTCTATGCATCAGATTCTATGCATTATTTCTTAACCTTGTGTTTTGACGCTAACCTGACTGAATAGCTCTGTTCTAAATTAGAGTTTGAAACAGTTTTGTTCATTAGAAGTTGAAAAAGTGATGCAATTATACACTATAGTGTATGTCTGGCATAGTGAGCTCCTTGAATCATTTTTCTAATTTGCAGATCGGGACCGCTGTGAAAGTCAATTAATGAATCCATTATTTAATTAGTCTGTATGGTGCTTAACCATCTCCTTTAAAGGGGAACCTCGACTGAACCTTTCCCGTCAGTGAGCAGTAGTACACACAGCGATACACTTTGTAACGTTTAATAAACACTATATTACATGTTCAATAGACTTTAGTCTTTATTTCAAATGAGTCTCTGGTGATTATCTAGCTAGTTCCTCAACTGAACCAGTCTGTCTGCTCTTGGTTTAAAACCTCAACCGTCACTGAGACGAGTTTTAAAACTGTATCACACTTCTGCTTTGTTCTTTTAAAAATATTACATTTGAATCAAAGGTAAGTATTTCAAATATCCTGAATACAGTATTGTTCAGCTGGGGGGGGATTTGGGATCATCACGTCACTCCCAGGGCTCCCACCACTCTCTTTCTGTCTGAGGTGACGTAGATGTCAAACCCACGTGAAGTAGTGAGGAGCCTCTTGATGTTGATGAGTCAGTCACAGAGCAGAGGACAGAACTTGTCTTGGAAACAGTCCTGAAGCTGCCATGTTCCTGTAGAAGTGTTAGAAAATGAACATGGGACCAGTGCCGCTGCTGGGTTCTACAGGATTAGCGGTGAAAACATGACCAGCGGTCGGGAGACACGGTAATAAAGTGGTTGTAGATTATTTAAAAAACATCCAAATGAATAGAATGACAGTAAAGCAGGTACACTATACAGTATATACAGAAGTATGCGGACAACCCTTTAAATTAGTGGATTCGGCTATTTCAGCCACACCCGTTGCGAACAGGTGTATACCAATCGAGCACACAGCCATGCAATCTCCATAGACAAACAATGGCAGTAGAATGGCCTTACTAAAGAGCTCAGTGACTTTCAACGTGGCACCGTCATAGGATAGCAACTTTCCAACAAGTCAGTTTGACAATTTCTGCCCTGCTAGAGCTGCCCCAGTCAACTGTAAATGGTTTTATTGTGTAGTGGAAATGTCTATGAGCAACATCGGCTCAGCCACAAAGTGGTAGGCCACACAAGCTCACAGAACAGGTCCACCGAGTGCTGAAGCATGTAAGCGCTTATAAATTGTCTGTCCTCGGTTGCAACACTCACTACCAACTGCCACTGGAAGCAACGTCAGCACAAGAACTGTTCGTCGGTTTCCATGGCCGAGCAGCCGCACAAAAGCCTAAGATTACCATGCACAATGCAAAGGTTTGTTTGGTGTGGTGTAAAGCTCAAATCAAATCAAATCAAATCAAATGTATTTATATAGCCCTTCGTACATCAGCTGATATCTCAAAGTGCTGTACAGAAACCCAGCCTAAAACCCCAAACAGCAAACAATGCAGGTGTAAAAGCACGGTGGCTAGGAAAAACTCCCTAGAAAGGCCAAAACCTAGGAAGAAACCTAGAGAGGAACCGGGCTATGTGGGGTGGCCAGTCCTCTTCTGGCTGTGCCGGGTAGAGATTATAACAGAACATGACCAAGATGTTCAAATGTTCATAAATGACCAGCATGGTCAAATAATAATAAGGCAGAACAGTTGAAACTGGAGCAGCAGCACAGTCAGGTGGACTGGGGACAGCAAGGAGCCATCATGTCAGGTAGTCCTGGGACATGGTCCTAGGGCCCAGGCCAGTTGAAACTGGAGCAGCAGCATGGCCAGGTGGACTGGGGACAGCAAGGAGTCATCATGTCAGGTAGTCCTGGGGCATGGTCCTAGGGCTCAGGTCCTCCGAGAGAGAGAAAGAAAGAGAGAAGGAGAGAATTAGAGAACGCACACTTAGATTCACACAGGACACCTGAATAGGACAGGAGAAGTACTCCAGATAAACAAACTGACCCTAGCCCCCCGACACATAAACTACTGCAGCATAAATACTGGAGGCTGAGACAGGAGGGGTCAGGAGACACTGTGGCCCCATCCGAGGACACCCCCGGACAGGGCCAAACAGGAAGGATATAACCCCACCCACTTTGCCAAAGCACAGCCCCCACACCACTAGAGGGAAATCTTCAACCACCAACTTACCATCCTGAGACAAGGCCGAGTATAGCCCACAAAGATCTCCGACACGGTACAACCCAAGGGGGGACCCAGACAGGCCGACCACAACAGTGAATCAACCCACCCAGGTGACGCACCCCCCCAGGGACGGCACGAGAGAGCCCCAGCAAGCCAGTGACTCAGCCCCGTAACAGGGTTAGAGGCAAAGAATCCCAGTGAAAAGAGGGGAACCGGCCAGGCAGAGACAGCAAGGGCGGTTCGTTGCTCCAGAGCCTTTCCGTTCACCTTCCCACTCCTGGGCCAGACTACACTCAATCATATGACCCACTGAAGAGATGAGTCTTCAGTAAAGACTTAAAGGTTGAGACAGAGTTTGCGTCTCTGACCTGGGTAGGCAGACCGTTCCATAAAAATGGAGCTCTATAGGAGAAAGCCCTGCCTCCAGCTGTTTGCTTAGAAATTCTAGGGACAATTAGGAGGCCTGCGTCTTGTGACCGTAGCGTACGTGTAGGTATGTACGGCAGGACCAAATCAGAGAGGTAGGTAGGAGCAAGCCCATGTAATGCTTTGTAGGTTAGCAGTAAAACCTTGAAATCAGCCCTTGCTTTGACAGGAAGCCAGTGTAGAGAGGCTAGCACTGGAGTAATATGATCAAATTTTTTGGTTCTAGTCAGGATTCTAGCAGCCGTATTTAGCACTAACTGAAGTTTATTTAGTGCTTTATCCGGGTAGCCGGAAAATAGAGTATTGCAGTAGTCTAACCTAGAAGTGACAAAAGCATGGATTAATTTTTCTGCATCATTCTTGGAAAGTTTCTGATTTTTGCAATGTTACGTAGATGGAAAAAAGCTGTCCTCGAAATGGTCTTGATATGTTCTTCAAAAGAGAGATCAGGGTCCAGAGTAACGCCGAGGTCCTTCACAGTTTTATTTGAGACGACTGTACAACCATTAAGATTAATTGTCAGATTCAACAGAAGATCTCTTTGTTTCTTGGGACCTAGAACAAGCATCTCTGTTTTGTCCGAGTTTAATAGTAGAAAGTTTGCAGCCATCCACTTCCTTATGTCTGAAACACATGCTTCTAGCGAGGGCAGTTTTGGGGCTTCACCATGTTTCATTGAAATGTACAGCTGTGTGTCATCCGCATAGCAGTGAAAGTTTACATTATGTTTTCGAATAACATCCCCAAGAGGTAAAATATATAGTGAAAACAATAGTGGTCCTAAAACAGAACCTTGAGGAACACCGAAATGTACAGTTGATTTGTCAGAGGACAAACCATTCACAGAGACAAACTGATATCTTTCCGACAGATAAGACCTAAACCAGGCCAGAACATGTCCGTGTAGACCAATTTGGGTTTCCAATCTCTCCAAAAGAATGTGGTGATCGATGGTATCAAAAGCAGCACTAAGGTCTAGGAGCACGAGGACAGATGCAGAGCCTCGGTCCGATGCCATCAAAATGTCATTTACCACCTTCACAAGTGCCGTCTCAGTGCTATGATGGGGTCTAAAACCAGACTGAAGCATTTCGTATACATTTCGTATACATTTCGTATACAGCTCGCCACCATTGGACCTCTGGGGCAGTGGAAACGTGTTCTCTGGAGTGATGAATAAGGTAGCCTAGCAGTTAACAGCGTTTGGGCCAGTAACTGAAAGGTCACTGGTTCAAATCCCTGAGCCGAGTAGGTCAAAAATCTGTTGATGAGCCCTTGAGCAAGGTACTTGATCTGGATAAGACTGTCTGCTCAGTGACTGAAATGCAAATTTAATTAGTCACGTTTCACCACCTGGCAGTCCGACGGACAAATCTGGGTTTGGCGGATGCCAGGAGGACGTCACCAATGCATAGTGCCAACTGTAACGTTTGGTGGAGGAGGAATAATGGTCTGGGGCTGTTTTTCATGGTTTGGGAGAACGTCACCAATGGATAGTGCCAACTCTAAAGTCATGAACAATGTAAAAAAGAGACCCTTCTGTTTCCAAAATGTTGTAATTTTAAGATGAAAAATATGATATACATGATTGTAAGTCCTGTTGGATAAAAGTGTATGCTAAATAGTATATATTCGATTATCAGAGTAGTGACAGAAGAGACCTTGTTAGGTCCATAGAGATTTGGTTTATCTGAAGTAAACTGTAACACTCTCTACCCCTTGCATGTACAGTTGAAGTCGGGAAGTTTACATACACCTTAGCCAAATACGTTTAAACTCAGTTTTTTACAATTCCTGACATTTAATCCTAGTAAAAATTCTCTGTCTTAGGTCAGTTTGGATCAGCACATTATTTTATGAATGGGAAATTGGCCTCCCAGGTGGTGCAGTGGTTAAGGGCGCTGTACTGCAGCGCCAGCTGTGCCATCAGAGTCCCTGGGTTCGTGCCCAGGCTCTGTCGTAACCGACCGTGACCGGGAGGTCCGTGGGGCGACGCACAATTGGCCTAGCGTCGCCCGGGTTAGGGAGGGCTTGGTCGGTAGGGGTGTCCTTGTCTCATCGCGCACCAGCGACTCCTGTGGCGGGCTGGGCGCAGTGTGCGCTAGCCAAGGTGGCCGGGTGCACGGTGTTTCCTCCGGCGCATTGGTGCGGCTGGCTTCCGGGTTGGATGCGCACTGTGTTAAGAAGCAGTGCGGCTTGGTTTGGTTGTGTATCGGAGGACGCGTGACTTTCAACCTTCGTCTCTCCCGAGCTTGTACGGGAGTTGTAGCGATGAGACAAGATAGTAGCTACTAGCAATTGGATACCACGAAATTGGGGAGAAAAAGGGGGTAAAAATAAATAAATAAATAAAAATTTAAAGAATGGGAAATTATTATTATTTATTTAAACGTTTATTCCTTTCATCACATTCCCAGTGGGTCAGAAGTTTACATACTCTCAATTAGTATTTGGTAGCATTGCCTTAAAATGATTTAACCTGGGTCAAACGTTTCGGGTAGCCTTCCACAAGCTTCCCACAATAAGTTGGGTGAATTTTGGCTCATTCCTCCTGACAGAGCTGGTGTAACTGAGTCAGGTTTTTAGGCCTCCTTGCTAACACACGCTTTTTCAGTTCTGCCCACAAATGTTCTATAGGATTGAGGTCAGGGCTTTGTGATGGCCACTCCAAGACCTTGTCCTTAAGCCATTTTGCCACACTTTGGAAGCATGCTTGGGGACATTGTCCATTTGGAAGACCCATTTGTGACCAAGCTTTAACTTCATGACTGATGTCTTGAGATGTTGCTTCAATATATCCACATAATTTTCCAACTTCATGATGCCATCTATTTTGTGAAGTGCACCAGACCCTCCTGCAGCAAAGCACCTCCACAACATGATGCTGCCACCCCCGTGCTTCACGGTTGGGATGGTGTTCTTCGGCTTGCAAGCCTCCCCGTTTTTTCCTACAAACAGTTATATTTTTGTTTCGTCAGACCAGAGGGCATTTCTCCAAAAGTATGATCTTTGTCCCCATGTGCAGTTGCAAACCGTAGTCTAGCTTTATGGCGGTTTTTGGAGCAGTGGCCTTTCAGGCTCTGTCGATATAGGACTAATTCTACTGTGGATATAGATACTTTTGTACCTGTTTCCTCCAGCATCTTCACAAGGTCCTTTGCTGTTGTTCTGGGATTGAGTTGCACTTTTCGCACCAAAGTACGTTAATCTCTAGGCGACAGAATGCGTCTCCTTCCTGAGCGATATGATGGCTGCGTGGTCCCATGGTGTTTATACATGGTACCTTCGGGCATTTGGAAATTGCTCCCAAGGATGAACCAGACTTGTGAAGGTCTACAACTTTTTTTTGACTCAACTAGCCTATCAGAAACTTCTAAAGCCATGACATAATTTTCTGGAATTTTCCAAGCTGTTTAAAGGCACAATCAATTTAGTGTTTGTAAAATTCTGACCCACTGGAATTGTGATACAGTGAATTATAAGTGAAATAATCTGTCTGTAAACAGTTGTTGGAAAAATGACTGTCATGCACAAAGTAGATTTCCTAACCGACTTGCCAAACCTATAGTTTGTTAACAAGAAATGTGTGGAGTGGTTGAAAAACAAGTTTTAATGACTCCAACCTAAGTGTATGTAAACTTCCTACTTTTTTTTTTTTTTTTTCACCTTTATTTAACCAGGTAGGCAAGTTGAGAACAAGTTCTCATTTACAATTGCTACCTGGCCAAGATAAAGCAAAGCAGTTCGACACATACAACAACACAGATTTACACATGGAGTAAAACAAACATACAGTCAATAATACAGTAGAAACAAGTCTATATACAATGTGAGCAAATGAGGTGAGATAAGGGAGGTAAAGGCAAAAAAGGCCATGGTGGCAAGGTAAATACAATATAGCAAGTAAAACACTGGAATGGTAGATTTGCAATGGAAGAATGTGCAAAGTAAAAATAAAAATAATGGGGTGCAAAGGAGCAAAATAAATGAATTAATTAAATACAGTAGGGAAAGAGGTAGTTGTCTGGGCTAAATTATAGGTGGGCTATGTACAGGTGCAGTAATCTTTGAGCTGCTCTGACAGTTGGTGCTTAAAGCTAGTGGGGAGATAAGTGTTTCCATTTTCAGAGATTTTTGTAGTTCGTTCCAGTCATTGGCAGCAGAGAACTGGAAGGAGAGGCGGCCAAAGAAATAATTGGTTTTGGGGGTGACTAGAGAGATACACCTGCTGGAGCGTGTGCTACAGGTGGGAGATGCTATGGTGACCAGCGAGCTGAGATAAGGGGGGACTTTACCTAGCAGGGTCTTGTAGATGACATGGAGCCAGTGGGTTTGGCGACGAGTATGAAGCGAGGGCCAGCCAACGAGAGCGTACAGGTCGCAATGGTGGGTAGTATATGGGGCTTCAAAATGGATTGCACTGTGATAGACTGCATCCAATTTGTTGAGAAGGGTATTGGAGGCTATTTTGTAAATGACATCGCCAAAGTCGAGGATTGGAAGGATGGTCAGTTTTACAAGGGTATGTTTGGCAGCATGAGTGAAGGATGCTTTGTTGCGAAATAGGAAGCCAATTCTAGATTTAACTTTGGATTGGAGATGTTTGATATGGGTCTGGAAGGAGAGTTTACATTCTAACCAGACACCTAAGTATTTGTAGTTGTCCACGTATTCTAAGTCAGGAGGGCAGGTGCAGGTAGCGATCGGTTGAAGAGCATGCATTTAGTTTTACTTGTATTTAAGAGCAATTGGAGGCCACGGAAGGAGAGTTGTATGGCATTGATGCTTGCCTGGAGGGTTGTGTCCAAAGAAGGGCCAGAAGTATACAGAATGGTGTTGTCTGCGTAGAGGTGGTTCAGAGACTCACCAGCAGCAAGAGCGACCTCATTGATGTATACAGAGAAGAGAGTCAGTCCAAGAATTGAACCCTGTGGCACCCCCATAGAGACTGCCAGAGTTCCGGACAGCAGACCCTCCGATTTGACACACTGAACTCTATCAAAGAAGTAGTTGGTGAACCAGGCGAGGCAATCATTTGAGAAACCAAGGCTGTCGAGTCTGCCGATGAGGATGTGGTGATTGACAGAGTCGAAAGCCTTGGCCAGATCAATGAATACGGCTGCACAGTAATGTTTCTTATCGATGGCGGTTAAGATATCGTTTAGGACCTTGATCGTGGCTGAGGTGCACCCATGACCAGCTCTGAAACCAGATTGCATAGCAGAGAAGGTATGGTGAGATTCGAAATGGTCGGTAATCTGTTTGTTGACTTGGCTTTCGAAGACCTTAGAAAGGCATGGTAGGATAGATATAGGTCTGTAGCAGTTTGGGTCAAGAGTGTCCCCCCCTTTGAAGAGGGGGATGACCGCAGCTGCTTTCCAATCTTTGGGAATCTCAGACGACACGAAAGAGAGGTTGAACAGGCTAGTAATAGGGGTGGTAACAACTTAGGCAGATAATTTTAGAAAGAAAGGGTCCAGATTGTCTAACCCGGCTGATTTGTAGGGGTCCAGATTTTGCAGCTCTTTCAGAACATCAGCTGAACGGATTTGGGAGAAGGAGAAATGGGGAAGGCTTGGGCGAGTTGCTGTGGGAGGTGCAGTGCTGTTGACCGGGGTAGGAGCAGCCAGGTGGAAAGCATGGCCAGCCGTAGAAAAATGCTTATTGAAATTCTCAATTATGGTGGATTTATCAGTGGTGACAGTGTTTCCTATCTTCAGTGCAGTGGGCAGCTGGAAGGAGGTGTTCTTATTCTCCATGGACTTTACAGTGTCCCAGAACTTTTTTGAGTTAGTGCTGTAGGAAGCAAATTTCTGCTTGAAAAAGCTAGGCTTGGCTTTTCTAACTGCCTGTGTATAATGGTTTCTAGCTTCCCTGAACAGCTGCATATCACGGGGGCTGTTCGATGCTAATGCAGAAAGCCATAGGATGTTTTTGTGTTGGTTAAGGGCAGTCAGGTCTGGGGAGAACCAAGGGCTATATCTGTTCCTGGTTCTAAATTTCTTGAATGGGGCATGTTTATTTAAGATGGTTAGGAAGGCATTTAAAAAAAATATCCAGGCATCCTCTACTGACGGGATGAGATCAATATCCTTCCAGGATACCCCGGCCAGGTCGTTTAGAAAGGCCTGCTCGCTGAAGTGTTTCAGGGAGCTTTTGACAGTGATGAGTGGAGGTCGTTTGACCGCTGACCCATTACGGATGCAGGCAATGAGGCAGTGATCGCTGAGATCTTGGTTGAAGACAGCAGAGGTATATTTAGAGGGCAAGTTGGTTAGGATGATATCTATGAGGGTGCCCATGTTTAAGGCTTTGGGGAGGTACCTGGTAGGTGCATTGATAATTTGTGTGAGATTGAGGGCATCAAGTTTAGATTGTAGGATGGCTGGGGTGTTAAGCATGTTCCAGTTTAGGTCGCCTAGCAGCACGAGCTCTGAAGATAGATGGGGGGCAATCAGTTCACATATGGTGTCCAGAGCACAGCTGGGGGCAGAGGGTGGTCTATAGCAGGCGGCAACGGTGAGAGACTTGTTTTTAGAGAGGTGGATTTTTAAAAGTAGAAGTTCAAATTGTTTGGGTACAGACCTGAATAGTAGGACAGAACTCTGCAGGCTATCTTTGCAGTAGATTGCAACACCGCCCCCTTTGGCAGTTCTATCTTGTCTGAAAATGTTGTAGTTTGGGATTAAAATTTCAGAATTTTTGGTGTTCTTCCTAAGCCAGGATTCAGACACAGCTAGAACATCCGGGTTGGCAGAGTGTGCTAAAGCAGTGAATAGATCAAACGTAGGGAGGAGGCTTCTAATGTTAACATGCATGAAACCAAGGCTATTACGGTTACAGAAGTCGTCAAAAGAGAGTGCCTGGGGAACAAGAGTGGAGCTAGGCACTGCAGGGCCTGGAATCACCTCTACATCGCCAGAGGAACAGAGGATGAGTAGAATAAGGGTGCGGCTAAAAGCAATAAGAATTGGTCGTCTAGAACGTCTGAAACAGAGAGTAAAAGGAGGTTTCTGGGGGCGATAAAATAGCATCAAGGTATAATGTACAGACAAAGGTATGGTAGGATGTGAATACAGTGGAGGTAAACCTAGGTATTGAGTGATGAAGAGAGAGATATTGTCTCTAGAAACATCATTGAAACCAGGAGATGTCATTGCATGTGTGGGTGGTGGAACTAATAGGTTGGATAAGGTATAGTGAGCAGGATTAGATTCTACAGTGAAATAAGCCAATAAACACTAACCAGAACAGCAATGGACAAGGCATATTGACATTAAGGAGAGGCATGCTTAGTCGAGTGATCATAAGGTTCCAGTGAGTAGAGAGGTTGGTTGGGAGTCACGGCGATTTAGACAGCTCGCCAGGCCATCAGTAGCAAGCTAGCATAGGATGGAGGTCTGTTGTTAGCCACCTCTTGCGTTCCATCAGTAGATTAGTGGGGTTCCGTGTGGTAGAGGGGATTAATCCAAATCACACAACAAAAAAAAACAATAGATATAGTTATAGAGGCCCAAGAAGAAAAAATAATAATATTTTAAAAAATTAAAAAATTAAAAAATTGTCCGATTGTCTATTCAGATAGCAGCCGATAAGACAGCTAACGGTTAGCGGGCCACAGATGGGCGTTCAGGTAACGTCGCGACGGAAGAGCCAGCCGGATAACTCCTTCGGGTAGATAACGTTGGCAGTCCAGTTGTGAAGGCCCGGTGGGGCTCCGCGTAGGCAGTAAAACGGGTCCGGATAGGTGATTGTAGCCCAGGAGTGATTGATGGAACTCTTCAGCTGGCTAGCTCCGGAATAATTGATGTTTGCTCCGGAATCGACAAAAGCCGATCGTCACACGGATAGCAGCTAGCTAGCTGTGAGATCCGGGTATGAATGTCCAGAGTTAGCGGTTGAAATCCAGGGACGTGGAGAAGAAAATTGGTCCGGTATGTTCCGTTCCGAGCCGCGCTGCGTCGCTTCTGGCTAGTTTCTGGCTAGCTTCTTGGAGGATTACAGATTTGAGGTAAATAATACTTTTTTTATAAATATAAATTGGTGAGGCGGGTTGCAGGAGAGTGTTTTGAAGATGAGTTTATGGAAAATTAAAAAATATATATATAAAAAGTTACGTGAAAAAAGTTGTAAATATATATATATATTACCAATTTGTAAGTCGCTCTGGATAAGAGCGTCTGCTAAATGACTTAAATGTAAATGTATATACGGGTCACGACAAGACGAGGACAAAAGACGTCTGAACTGCTATGCCATCTAGGACTATGAGCTGGACTTCAACTGTATGTGTCAACAATAAGCAAGCACTGTGATAGAAGGTGACGCCGGTAAGAACCATGAATAAGCCCGAGTCTAAACATCCTTGAATCCTGAAAGAAAAAACATCCAATAAACTTAGCCTGCTGCCTTGGTTACAAAAGCTTAGAAATATGCAAATGTGCTATACAATCAGACTAAATTTGAGCAGCGGTTATTGACTTACTTTGAGTGGGCCTGTTGGGCTTCACAATAACAAGCAAACGCAGACACACACACACATAGACACACCAGTCCTCATCAGCTCTGGCAGGTGTGTCGATTGTGTGTGTGACATGTCACAAATCTACCAGATGTTGCCAAGCAACTGATTAATTAGTCCAGTGTATTGAGTGTGTTGATTATTACCTCCCAAAGCTCTCTGGGGATGCTCTATGTCTCTGATTGAACCACCTTGGGGAAGAAGAAGAACGTTTCAGTCCCACTAGATTTAAGAGACTTATAGCTAGGTACAAATAGTATATGGGGTTCTGGTTCTGGTCCTGCATCTGGTTCTGCTTCTGGTCCTCTATCTGGTTCTGCTTCTGGTCCTCTATCGGGTTCTGGTTCTGGTCCTCTATCGGGTTCTGGTTCTGAATCTGGATCTGGTTCTGGTTCTGGTTCTGCTTCTGGTCCTCTATCGGGTTCTGGTTCTGAATCTGGATCTGGTTCTGGTTCTGAATCTGGATCTGGTTCTGGTTCTGGTTCTGGTTCTGGTTCTGAATCTGGTTCTGGTTCTGGTTCTGGTTCTGGTTCTGGATCTGAATCTAGATCTGGTTCTGGATCTGGTTCTGGTTCTGGTTCTGGATCTGGTTCTGGATCTGGTTCTGGTTCTGGTTCTGGATCTGGTTCTGGTTCTGGTTCTGGATCTGGTTCTGGATCTGCTTCTGCTTGTGGTGCTAGTTCTGCTTCTGGTTCTGGATCTGCTTCTGGTTCTGCTTCTGCTTCTGCTTCTGGTGCTAGTTCTGCTTCTGGTTCTGGATCTGGTTCTGCTTCTGGTTCTGTATCTTCTTTTTCTTGACTAACACTTCAGATTGATCCTCACGCCTTTTCCCCTTCTCCTCCCACAGTATCTGGAGAGCCTTTACTCCTTCTCCTCCCACAATATCTGGAGAGCCTTTACTCCTTCTCCTCCCACAGTATCTGGAGAGCCTTTACTCCTTCTCCTCCCACAGTATCTGGAGAGCCTTTACTCCATCCTCCCACAGTATCTGGAGAGCCTTTACTCCTTCTCCTTCCACAGTATCTGGAGAGCCTTTACTCCTTCCTCCCACAGTATCTGGAGAGCCTTTACTCCATCCTCCCACAGTATCTGGAGAGCCTTTACTCCTTCTCCTCCCACAGTATCTGGAGAGCCTTTACTCCTTCTCCTCCCACAATATCTGGAGAGCCTTTACTCCTTCTCCTCCCACAGTATCTGGAGAGCCTTTACTCCATCCTCCCACAGTATCTGGAGAGCCTTTACTCCTTCCTCCCACAGTATCTGGAGAGCCTTTACTCCATCCTCCCACAGTATCTGGAGAGCCTTTACTCCTTCTCCTCCCACAGTATCTGGAGAGCCTTTACTCCTTCTCCTCCCACAATATCTGGAGAGCCTTTACTCCTTCTCCTCCCACAGTATCTGGAGAGCCTTTACTCCTTCTCCTCCCACAGTATCTGGAGAGCCTTTACTCCTTCCTCCCACAGTATCTGGAGAGCCTTTACTCCTTCTCCTCCCACAGTATCTGGAGAGCCTTTACTCCTTCCTCCCACAGTATCTGGAGAGCCTTTACTCCATCCTCCCACAGTATCTGGAGAGCCTTTACTCCATCCTCCCACAGTATCTGGAGAGTCTTTACTCCATCCTCCCACAGTATCTGGAGAGCCTTTACTCCATCCTCCCACAGTATCTGGAGAGCCTTTACTCCATCCTCCCACAGTATCTGGAGAGTCTTTACTCCATCCTCCCACAGTATCTGGAGAGCCTTTACTCCATCCTCCCACAGTATCTGGAGAGTCTTTACTCCATCCTCCCACAGTATCTGGAGAGCCTTTACTCCTTCTCCTTCCACAGTATCTGGAGAGCCTTTACTCCTTCTCCTCCCACAGTATCTGGAGAGCCTTTACTCCTTCCTCCCACAGTATCTGGAGAGCCTTTACTCCATCCTCCCACAGTATCTGGAGAGCCTTTACTCCATCCTCCCACAGTATCTGGAGAGCCTTTACTCCATCCTCCCACAGTATCTGAGCCTTTCTGACAGGCTGTCAGGCCACAGTGGTGCCTGTCTGCTCTGCCTGTCACACCTTTTCCCTCTATTAACCCACACTGGGACTCTCGTGGTGAGAGTTACCCCCTAACTTCCACTGTCCTGACTTTAAATGGCTGCCTGGCTGTGGTGTTGGTTTGACGATGTAGGTTAGTCCTGGGTAAATTCGGAGGAAGGAGATGGAGTCTAATACGAGCTAAATGGTCCAATGTTCTTGTCAGGCACACACACACACACACACACACACACACACACACACACACACACACACACACACACACACACACACACACACACACACACACACACACACACACACACACACACACACAGACACACACACACACACACACACACACACACAGCGAGTCAAAAAGACATCAATTAATTTGCCCTGGCACTTACGAGTCAGGGATATAAGCATGGACAGGAAATGGATTGACAAAGCAGCACACAGACTGGGAACGAGGGCATGTGATTTCTGGAGATCACTGCACAATGGCTGCCTGTGACCAACAATGGCTGCCTGTGACCAACAATGGCTGCCTGTGACCAACAATGGCTGCCTGTGACCAACAATGGCTGCCTGTGACCAACAATGGCTGCCTGTGACCAACAATGGCTGCCTGTGACCAGCAAAGGCTGCCTGTGAACAACAAAGGCTGCCTGTGACCAGCAATGGCTGCCTGTGACCAGCAAAGGCTGCCTGTGACCAACAATGGCTGCCTGTGACCAGCAAAGGCTGCCTGTGACCAACAATGGCTGCCTGTGACCTGCAATGGCTGCCTGTGAACAACAAAGGCTGCCTGTAACCAGCAAAGGCTGCCTGTGATCAACAAAGGCTGCCTGTGACCAGCAAAGGCTGCCTGTGACCAGAAAAGGCTGCCTGTGTCCAACAATGGCTGCCTGTGACCAACAATGGCTGCCTGTGACCAGCAAAGGCTGCCTGTAACCAGCAAAGGCTGCCTGTGACCAACAATGGCTGCCTGTGACCAGCAAAGGCTGCCTGTGACCAGCAAAGGCTGCCTGTGACCAACAATGGCTGCCTGTGACCAGCAAAGGCTGCCTGTGACCAGCAAAGGCTGCCTGTGACCAGCAAAGGCTGCCTGTGACCAACAATGGCTGCCTGTGACCTGCAAAGGCTGCCTGTGACCAGCAAAGGCTGCCTGTGACCAACAATGGCTGCCTGTGACCAGCAAAGGCTGCCTGTGACCAACAATGGCTGCCTGTGACCAACAATGGCTGCCTGTGACCAGCAAAGGCTGCCTGTGACCAACAATGGCTGCCTGTGACCTGCAATGGCT